>NC_135451.1:17627478-17687478 GCF_051991255.1 Vanacampus margaritifer | reverse complement strand
TAGATCTAGACGGCACTCATTTACTTAAAATGCGTGACGTGTTCGTGTCCGTCTCCACATCCATATTGATTGATGATGTACACATTTACAGTACCTTGTGAATATGCTGCAAGCAAGTTTTAATAATTCATGAGTGTAGCACAAAATACCCCCCCCCCCCCCCCCAAATACACACACACACACACATACACAATGTCATCCACAGAAAGGCCTTCATTTCTTGTAAATTAATGAATGTTTGCCAATTTCGGGGTTGAATATAATTGAAAGAAATGGAATTCTTATGCTGATTTGCTACAAAAGCTTGAAGAGGTTACAAATGAGTGGGGGTTCTTATGTGTAGGATTATTATGTATGTATAGTGCATCATTCATGAAATGATCCACTAGCAAGTGAATGAATAGATTTGCGATTTTAAAGCAAAATAGCAATCTCTAACATTGTGCTTGTAATTAAACAGTTTTAAACAGCAACATGATTTATATGCCAAAGTATTATATTGTCTGTCTATATTACGTAAGCTATATTTTATATATATTGTCTACTGTTTGTGTTTAAATTGAGATTCCTTAAATGGTGATAAAGCTCCGTCACAGAGTTGCCATGTGTTAGCCCGCCTACAGCATTTCCTAGCATTAAGATTTTAAAAGAAAGATATATATATATATATATATCAGGGATGTGATTTGACCAAAGTGAAATTATCTGAAAATTTAGCCGGGGGTCTGGGGGCCCCCCGGAGCTCATGGGTTTTCCGTGTTTTGAAGTACTTTCAATGCACTCACATGACAAAGAAATAGACAAAACAACAGCATAAATTTTCAATGTATATTGAACTATCCCATATAAAATGGCAGTTTTAGTCAACTCAAAATCAGTCACATTCAAAAACATTGGACTGCCTTTGCTTTTAAAAACTATCACTGAGAATATCATCATATCTCTAACTCACTGCACTAGTTTTGCACAATACATTTTAGGGCACATAACACACTTTGGGGGGGAGTGGGGTGGGGTGGAGACACAGTCTCCGCCCTGCAGCTCCCCTCCAAATTTTAATGCACCACACAACTGGGGGGGGGGGGGGGCATCGGTTGGGGCGGCCGCGGTATGAAGCAGTGCTGCGGTCGCCTGTCCGTGTGCACCCCCCCCCCCCATTAATTTATTTTAATGCACCACATACGCTCATTGACATGCCTGGGGGGCGGATGGATCGGAGCAGGGGGGGATATCATTTCCCTCTGCTCCGGTTCACCTGCCCCCAATTTTAATGCACCACACACACACACTTATGTATATACACTGGGTGGGGTCACACACACGGTTTAGGGGTAGAGTCCGCCAGTCGGCGAGCTGGCGAACTTAGTAACAGGGTTAGTTTTTCACTTTGATCGTTGGGGTGACGACCGGGGCCTCTCCCCGCTGGGCCTGGGGTTCGGGGATGCCGCCCGTCCTCCGGTGCCCCCATCTCCCCTTCTGCCCCTGGTGTTCCGTCCCTCCGCGTGGTGGGGTGGGCGCGGGTGCCCTCTCCGCTCCGCTGCCCGGCCCCCTCTTCGGCGCGGATGCCTGGGTGCGGTGTGTCCCCGGGGTCTGGGGTCGGGGGCTGGGGGGCTGTCGGTTGGTGGGGGCGGGGGGCGGGGGCGGCTTGGTTGGTGGGGGGGTGGTGGTGGGGGTGCCGGGGTGGGGGGTGCTGGGGTGGGGAGGGTGTCTGGGGATTTGGGGGCCTGGGGGCGGTTGGGGCTGGGTTGGGGTGGGTGGCGGGGGTGGGGGGCGGGGGGGGTCGCGGGGGTCGCGGGGGGAGCGGGGGTTGTGGGCCGGTGGGGTGCCTGGTGGGCCTGCAGTGCCCCGTCCTGCTGCGTTGGGTTGGGGGCGCGGGCCGCGTTGGGGTGGGGGGCGCTCCTGCTCCGGGGTTTGCTCTCCGGCCGGTGGCCCCTGCGGGGCCCGGGGGTCGTCCTTTGGCGCGGCCGCGGCCTGGGGGGCCCTGAGGTGTTGCGCTTGCTCTGTCCTGGCGGAGGTCGACGGCTCCCCTCTTTGGTGGAGATTTTCATGCATGCTAGATCCACCACACCAGCATCTATCGAGACTCAGACACAATTTGTTTCTCCCTCAGGTCATTGATTCGGTGGAGGCTGGTGTCTGTGGATCTCACTCTGCTTCGTCTGTCCTTTCTACCTTTCCTCAGTTTCTCCTTTGGGCCCTTGAGGTTTCCCTAATTTGTTGGAGTTGGGATGTCTTTGGGGTTGGTGAAGGTTAGTGGCCCGGTGGGTGGTGTCTGGTCGGTGCTGGGCTTCGCTTTTCTTTCTTTTCTTTGGTCCCCCTTTGGGTCTCCTGGCGGCCCCACGACTCTGGCTGGATTTTGAAGTGTTCGGTTTAGGTGAACGGTATGGGAATTCTTATTTATTTTTATTTTTTTTCGCACGCACGCACGCACGCACACACACACGCACGCACACACGCACAAACACACATACAAAAAAAAAAAAAAAAAGGGAGAACAATGATGATGACATTTCAAATGATCAATACTGAGATCTCCCAAAAAAAAAGAAAAAAAAAAAAAAAAAAAAAAAATAAAAAAAAAAAAAAAAAAAAAAAAAAAAAAAAAAAAAAAGAGAATATCATCATATCTAACTATTGTGATTACTAAGTTAACACATAAATAATGTTGAAGAGTTCAAATTTCATGAACAAATAATTGTATCATGACCAAATGAAAAGTAACTCATATTAGAGCATACCACAAATGTCTTTGTTATAGCAGAAGATGTTATCTGTCGGAGTCATGTGCATACACAATGAACTACTCAAAAAAAATAAAATAAAATAAAAAAAATAAGAAAATAAAAAATAAAAAATCCGTTTTTTTTGGGGGGGAGATAAAAAAAAAGCGGAATTCCGCGAATTAGCGGAAAAATCACATCCCTGATATATATATATATGTATATATATATATATATATATATATATATATATATATATATATATATATATATATATATATATATATATATATATATACATACATATATGTGTGTTTGAAAAAATAAATTAATTCATTGATTGATATAGACTTTTTAATAACAGGTAAAAAAAAAATGAAATGTGTGAAATGTTCCTCCGGGCGCACACAGTTAACGTGCATCATATGAAATCATTCATAGGTGTAGCATAAAACAAAACAAAAAAGAGCATGTCATCATCATCATCAGATGTGTTGATATGATATTATTGTTGTTTTATTGTCTTTCCGCCTCACGATCAGGCTCCACTTGGGAAATCATTTTCTTGGATGAAGCGCAAAGGCCTCTCATATCTTATCTTTTTCTCATTTAAATTTGACCTAAGTAGCTGACAATGCGCTTTTATTGCTTTGTTTCTAATTTGCGCGTCGGCATGCCGCCTTCCCCGCCCCGACCGCTCGTTTGGGAGGCCGCAAAACAATCGCAACAGACGTTTGTTTGCGACTTCTTCCCATCGGGGCTGCGTTTATTTTGCGCCCAATCGGAAATAACGGCGTCAAGAGCACATTTTGATGCTGGAACCCGTGTCGGCGGATGGCATCCAGGTCTCAATCCCATTTGTGGCCGCAGCCGCCATCTGCATTGCGTGTGTGCCGTCCAAATATTTCAGCAATATGGCGGGGGGCTAATGGCGAGCAAACGCTTTGAGACGGACGGCGTGGCGCATGCGAGCGAGTCGGAACGGCCGCTTCCCGCCGCCGCTAAACGTGAGTGACAAGCAAAGCAAACGGCTCATCATCTCGCCGTTCTTTTGCGGCTGAATGGCGCGCTGCCAGTGAAATGGCCAGGTAGTGTTTTCGCTACATCTGGCCTGATTTGTCCACGGCGGGGAAAGCGTAGCGCGCTGCACACAAGCGCGGAAAAATGATGGATGGCTTCAACCTCTGCAGTGGGCGCCGGAATTAATAATAAAGAGCAAGCGAGCTGAGATATCGCAGCAGAACACTGCAGTTAGAACATTTCATTTTGGGGGATTTTTTTTTTTTTTTTTTGGAAGGAAAACATCTCACCTTAACAGAGTTTTTATTTACAGCCCGGGCATAGCGAAAGCCTGCTTGGAATTCATTTATTCAGCACTATTACACTCAAATCAGATAAATCACAATTTATTTCTTCTTCTTTTTTCATTTCACTTATTTAGGCACATATTAAAAATACTTATAAACACAACAAAACAAATGTAGTAACACATTTCGTTTAAAAAAATCAACCTGCCTAACACGGTTGAAGACAAAGATAATCAGTCCTCTTTCATGGAGGACAACAAAAATCGAGAATATTTCATGCTGAGGAGCTGAAATTCTGAGCATTTAGATATCAATATAAATTAACTTGATAATCAATTAGTTGTTAGTTTACATGCAGTCAGTAGTCCTGTCAAAACCCGAAGAATAACAATATTCAGGTCCAAATTTGCAAGGCATCTTGGTCTTTTGAGTACAGGAAGGACTTGTATGGCCGGTGGCCATCTTGCGTTGCCGCTCGCTAAGCTAGCCGCACTTGATTACTGTGCATTGATTTCTCCGCAGCGTTTGCCCCGCATTTCTTGACGCATTTGCGGCTTTTCCCGTCCAGTATTGGCGATAAGACCCGAGAGGGAGGGGCCGCACGCTACATTTATTCATCAGCGCCGTTTATGTGATCTGCGCCACCAGATAGTCGCTCTGCGGTTTTCTTACTGGCCGTTGAGGCTATTTCTTCGTGAGCTTTACCCGTGCGTGACGATAAGCAGAGCGCGCCGGGGGTCAGAGGTGGTCTTCCTCGCCGTGGCGCTCCGAACTCAATAACCTTGGCCGCGCTGAACAAGCGACCCCGGTGCAGCCGCGCTAGCATCCCTTTCCGTGTTTACCTGCGGAAAGCGCTGAGTCGGCGTGCTCGGAATTCTCTCTTGTATCCGGTTTGCATTCTGTGGCCTTCCAGCCGTCAAATCAAATCACCATGAAGCACATTTGAAAAACGGCAATTGATGCTGGCTTCTTTCCCGGCGTGACGTACGCTAGCTGATGGATGCTACGGGTTAGCTTCAAATAAATAAATAGAAATGATCCTTTTTGATTTCAACTAATTTACTGCCCAAGATTTTTTTGTATTTATTTAGGACAATTTGGATGTGCTTAAGCTAGATATCACATCAATCAAGGTTAGAAATATATCAGGTTAGAAATAGGAACAAAAATCAAAAATAAAATACAACTGATTTCGGAAGATCGACCATCACAGCTCACCTGTTTTCTGGGTTTGGTCATGTGACGTTTGCACTGTATATGTGTTTAAAAACCGTCAAGATCGACAATGATAAATATTAAACCTGTTCTATAGTTACGCTGGCAAATCCTCATACTTTGTCAACAACACGGCTGACGTTGATGCTAGTTAGCTCAGCTTCTTCTGTTGTTTGAACTCAAAACGGATTGATTTCAACAGGGCTGTTCCTTTTAAAGCTAACACTCAATGCAAAGTGCAACAAACACGCTAACAAATAGCATCTGTGTTGGGGTGTTTTAACCCTTTGAGCAAATGTATCCTCTGAGCAAAATGATAAATGTTACTGCAGTTTACTGAGTCACTTACAGTAGTTGTGAAACTTGTCTTTGTACCGTACTGCCCCCTGGTGAAGGAATTAAAACTGACAGGTCTGCTATGAACTCTTTTGTCCTTTTTATTCCCAATGATTACTTTATCCCAATGATTACCAATGTTCTTAGTATTCCACAGGTGGCCCCTCGTTTGCCTCACCATGCTTCGACTAATCCATCCTCAATCAAGTGACTTTATTGATCATTTCAATAAAAGCAGCAAAGGCAGCTTTATTGGCAGCTCGGCGCAAGTTGTTCGGTGGCGCGCGTGTGCGCTTCAGCGACACCAGGATGAATGGCTTTTATTACCTACCACTACACACTGCACTTATAACACTTTTTTTTTTAAATTATTTTTATCATGTGCAATCATTGATAGTCTCCCGCCGCAGACACCGACCGGTGTGGGGGGGAAAGGAAAAAAACAATAATAATGTGCTCACTTTGTACGGCAATGCACTTTATCACGCGGCCGGCGGTCGCAGCCATGCATCATCTCGTCGGACAAATGCAGAAATAGCTGCGGGGTATTCATCAAGGTCGGCGAAAAAAAAGGAATACTCTACTTGACACTTTTCTTCAAACTCAATGGAGTCATCAAAAATCCTGTATTGATTTGTTTCTCACAAGGATTACGCAGCCGAGCAGCTTTTGTCCTTTAGTCCTATTTGTAGATTTGTATTTATTCCCAACAGTTTTCAAGTATTATTTTTTTATTTTTTAATAAAATTAAATAATGGGTGACTATTATGTGTAGAATATCACTATTTACGGGTGCATTGTCATTTAGTAATCATATAGTAGTCAAAGATAGAAAGAAAACCGCTTAACGCGCTTGCGAGGAACAGAAAGTACGGAGCGGTAAACAGCGTCACACACTGCGCGCGCTGGCCGCCGCGTCCGTTCGACGTCGTTGCTACAGCAACCTGTCAGATGGATCAATAATGTGGCTCAGTCTGAACAGGGCCAGGTCGGATTTGTCAGCCCTAAAAATCAGATAAGTGGAGGAATCCAAATCGAGTCAGATATGCCTGCAGTCTGAACGCAGCCTTTGGCCTTGGCGGAGGTCTGCCCTCCGCCATTCTGGTCTCTCCCTTGTGCCAAACGTCTCCTCAGCAACAGCGCAAATATTCCAGCGCCATCTCGTTCCTCGCCGCAACGAGCAGACAGGATGCCTCACCCTTGACTTTCTTCCGGGCTGAAAGAAAAGGATGTCGCTCCTCGACAAAATACTCGTCTGCGAGGTGAGATGAGCGGAAGATGTCAATTTGACACTTAGCTTGAAAGTAAACAAGCGCGACGCGACGTTCGCAAGCTCGGCGCGAAGACGATCTCTTCAGTTGGACGAGAACGGTCGCAGACAGCAAAAGCACGCGTGTAAAGTGGGTGCCCTGTTCGATTCAAATGGAAGACATCAAACACACGGTACACAACATTAGGAACACTTATCCAATGACAATCTGACTTCAATTAACTAGTGCTCAGTTTTGAGCAACAAATGTCACAATATCTTTACTATTGTAATATTATTTTCCTAATAGAAATAAATACCACTAACAGAGGTGGCAAATCCAGGTCCAGAATGTAAAAACCCTGCCACAGTTTGGCTTTAGCCCCAGGTGCTAGCTAGCTAGCACCCTAGCTAGCTCCCATGGTGCTTGTTTACCTGCTAGGGAGCTAGCTAGCTAGCATCAGGGGCTAAAGCCAAACTGTGGCAGGGTTTTTACTTTCTGGACTTGGATTTGCCACCTTTGACCATTAATTGCTAATTACAGTGTTATCTCGTTCATTGGTGGCGTTACGTTCCCAAAAAATACCCACAATATGTAAAATCCGCTAAATAGTCATCTTGATTTTTTACAAATATTATAAATGTTTCAATGCTGTAAACCCCCTCACCAAATACTTAATATACTGTTCTCATAAAGACATGTAAATGTTTTCACATTTGTCTCTTGTTGAAACACTGTCAATGTTCAAACCCTCATTAAAAAATTAAAAACTGCAAAGCTGTGAAAAGTGAACCACATTATTAGGGAACACTGTATAGTATAATCTTAGCTAGTTTTTTTTTTTTTTTAGCCCTCATACAAATTCCGATATTTGGCCAACGACAATTCTGATAACCAATTGGCAAAAAAACAAAATATTTTTGATCCCTCGATACTTTCAAGAATCAATTTATGAATTGCAGGCAGAACATTTGACTCAAAAATAAATAAAAAATAATGTATAGCTCTAGTTAGACAAATCACTCCTACATTGATAACACCTGTTGATGATTCTTGCACTTTTCCTCACCGTAGAGATGCCTCAAGAAGGTGTAAAACTGTAACAACAAACACAAAAACACTTACGTGCTGTTTTGGTATAAATTGGGTCAATTCAATTGATTGATTCATTAATTGGAGAAAACTCAAGTTTAATATTTAAATCAACGGTCACTACAGTGTTGAAAAATAAAATACTAGAAAATACTGTGTCCCCTTTTCTGCTACAAGATAAACAAGCTAAGCTAGCATGCTAACTATCGCGAGCTAACGCGCTAATCGCTAGCTATATGCTAAACATAAGGAAACATGTTTCTAGCATCTCTTTGATGCAAATTTACGATTAACAACATTTCTGGGGTATAATGACTTAACATTCACGCAGGACATGTTCAAAATACGCACGTACAGGTTGTGTTTGGCTCAGAACTGAGATGAACATGGAGCTGTCGTTGTGCTTGCATAGCTTCCTGGCAAGACGCTAAGAGGAAGTGCTTCACGCAACAACATCCGGTTTGCAGTTTCACAATAAAGCTAACTTGACTCCCACAGAATAAAGCCGCTATAAACAACAGATGGCTCTTCGTGAGCAAATCTATTATTTTAGAAGTGTCTATCAAACTGGTAGGCATGAGTACCAAAGAAGTAGCTTTCATCTTGAAAATGGTTGGTGAATGTGAAATCAAGTGAACTTTGACCTGCTTTGTACACAACAAAATAATCACTGAATGTGTGAATTAAATTGTGCCTGATTACGTGTGTACTCCACCTTAGTGGATCTGACTCAATCCAATTAGTTCTTGCCGCCTGCCAGGCCAATTGAAGCTTCCTGGCCAACAAGCACGCACGAAAGATATTCATCACAAAGTCAAAGGCAAATCTACCATTTTTAATCTTGATTTCTTTTATTTTGTGTGGAGGTGCGAGTCATTTGTCGTGTTTAGCCGGCGCACCGCTGGCAGGCCCAAGACATGAATCACGATGAGAAATGTACAGAGCCGTGCGTGGCTCTCCTCCAATTACCTGCCAGGATGTTTCATGAGTCATAATATGCAAACAGCTGAGGGCTAGGCACGCGTCGCAAACTACACACACTGCGCACATTTTGTTAGCGCTGCGGAGCAAAATAGTCCATCAGGTGGTCAATTAGCTTCTTATGGGTGCCGGCATGTTTTGGCTGGCAGACACACTCGTGGCGCCCGCCATGATGATTCATGTCAGTGGCAAATGGCAATGCACGCCATCATGTGACCGGGGTCCATCACGTCACGGGAGATGATCGCGGGCCAATGTTTTTGAGTGGAGTAGGGTGATAATGGGTGGGGGGGGCAGTCTCTAAAAGGTATCAGGATCGAATCGCTCCTCATAAATGGAACAATGTGGAATCTCATTAGCGTCGCAGTGTTAATTTTAAAATTTTGTTTGTTATTATTATTATTATTAGTAGTGCTGTCAAGAAATTTAACAAATTAATCGCACAATTTTCTGTAAAAAACACTAACTAAATCATAATTTATGTTTGACCACTGTCAATTTGATTTTTTTTTTTATTACAAATATTGCGCCCCCTCGGTGACAACCATTAGAATTCATTGACACCTTGACTTTTTAAAACCACAGCAGAATTTGCCGATACTTTTGCCCTTCCTAGCTTAGAACGTATTACAAAAGGGGCGTGTCCTAACTACCTATGTTCTTATTGCCTTTTAAACAGGGCTTGCAGGTCCATCACTGAATGAGTTCCAAGAGAAACATGCAGTGCAAGAAAAGTTCTCACCCAACTGAAACCTTTAAAATCTCAAATGAACCCACAACTCTAATGAGCCACATGCTGCTTCACCAAGATATTATTAGCTGATCACACATAGCAGCCTGTTGAAGTAAATTTCCATTCCACCTTGAAATTGGACCCGTGTGATGTCGAGTCTCAATGTGAGCGGGAAATAGGGGCGGTGGGGGAGCCGTCCTGTCTGCAGGACAAATTGAAATCTGCTCTGATGGACAAAGATCACATTGAATTTCACTGAGCACATTTTGCCTTTTTCTTCCTGTTGAGAGGAAGAACACCTTGTGGCCTTTTTGGGGGGGGGGGGTCTGGAAGCAGAAAGTACAAAAGAAAGTAGGAAAAAATTCAGCTTCCATCTATGTCAAGTTGCTCACATTGTGACATTCTTCCCCTTAAAGCGTTTTTTTTGGGACCACTCTGACCCGCCACTGGAGATTTTTCTCCTTGTTCAAGTTTGGAATATGTTGGTTGCCTCATCATCCCTCTGGTGATCATTTTGATAAAGCGCGTGGCAGGAAGCGGGCCGGGGGGGAGGGGATGGTGGTTAAGGGCATCTTTAGCGACGGGCGGCGCTGCGGGATATTTTCATTAGCCGCTAAAGGAGAAAAGCGGCGGCTGCAGATCGAAACACAATTACCAGACGTTCCTCAAGTCCATACGTACACCTTGCTTCTCGCCTTGCCCAATTTGATTACAAAACGTGTTAGTCCTTCAACAGGACTTCTTAATGGGGAAAAAAAAGATGATGGTGGTCATAATTTAGTAGAGTGGAGATTTTATAGCTATTTTATGGAGTCTATACAGTGGACTTCACAAATTCACCGATACTCTCTTCTTCTCTGTTGTTTTTGTCCTCAGGCCAAACCAATACCATTAAGGTATGACAAAATGATCACAAAGAGTGGGTGGCAAAACATAGCAGTGGCACACGAGAGACAAAATAAACAGTAATTTTTTTCCGATAACAGTTTTTTTCTGCCTGTTCATTACCAAGTTCTACATGGATGGGAAAAAATATTGCTTTGCCGCCATCTTGTTGCCCTTTTGGTGCCAAGTGAAGTATTGTATGTTGAAGTGAGTTGAAGCGCTTGATTAGGACAAAAAAGTACCAAGGTACAATGGTGAGTTGAAAAGCTTGACTGACAAAAAAAAAGTAGTGCTTTGCCGCCATTTTGTGGCATCTTGACACCAAGGAACTTTGTTAATGTGGGTTGGGGAGTTTAATTTGGACAAAAAGTAGTGCTTTGCCGCCATATTATTAATTGTTGGCACCAAGGTACAATGGTGAAGTGAGTTGAAAAGCTCGACTTTGGCCAAAAAGTAGTGCTTTGCCGCCATATGTTGAAATGAGATGAGGAGCTTCGTTTAGAGAAAAGCAATGCTTTGCTGCCATTTTGTGGCATCTTGACACAAAGGTGCTAGGTTCAAATGAATTGAATTGTGTTGCATATTGGTGCCAAGGCACTATGTTGAAGTGAGTTTGGAGCTTTGACAAAAGTTGTACTTTGCCGCCTATCGCGTATTTATTTATTTTTGATGCTAAGAATCTATGTGGAAGTCAGCTCGAGAGCTTCATTCAGCCATCTCAGTAAGTGTATTTTCCTGGCCTATCTTCGCATCCATCTGACATTTGAGAGACATTCCCTCCTGGGGGAATGTCGTGAATATCCCGACCGTCCCCCCAGGCTGCTCTGTGGGGGCTTACCAAAAGTAAATTGCAGCTTTGCGAGGACACCAGAGGTCAGCTGCAACTTTTTTTTTTTTTTTTTTTGCCGCCTTCTCCCACCGGTTAATTCTCTGCCGACTGGTCACGCCGGCGCGCCATCGCTTGGACGTACAAATGCTTCCTGCCGCTGATGTGCTCACCTGGGAACGCCGTGACCTTGAGCGCGACGTCCGGGTCCGCCGCGTCTGTCCTACATCCAAGCCACGCAGGAACAGCCCTGCCGCATGTCCGATTTCTGGGAATGAAAAAAAGAATCTCTGCTTTCTGGCAAGATTTGCATCTTTCAGTCTGTGGGGAAAAGGTTTTACAAGATGTTGAGTGTGTCTCGGGGGTATTTTTCGTGCACTGGTTGATGTTACGCTGAGAGGAACCTCGACATACTGACAAAAGTGTCACTCAATTCTATGTGACAGATTAAAGGCCTATACGGCAAAATAAGAGTGACTATCGTCCTAGTGACCTGAAGCAAGGGTTTTACTAACATAATAAAATAAATGACAGTATAACAAATGAATAATTGGTTTATCCTAAACAGTTTTTGTTTCTTAAATTAACATTGTGTATGTGGAGAAGCCAAGTAACTAACTAACTAACTAACTAACTAACTAACTAACGAAAGAAAGAAAGAAAGAAAGAAAGAAAGAAAGAATGAAAGAAAGAAAGAAAGAAAGAAAAGATAAGATCTGCTGTTGTAATTTTTAGTCTGTATTGTGCAGACCTCTTGAGTTAAAATAAAAATTCAGGACTCATTTTCATACCATATAAATATACTTTTTAATTAATATACTCTCCATGTTGATGCAGCTCCAGGAAGACATTTGTGAATACAAGTGGCACTCTTATTTTAGCTTAGCTCAGCGCTATGGTGTTCATCTTGTTTTCTTTTTCAAAATAGATTTGAAGTTTCTTCACAACCAGACCCCCCCCCCCCCAAAAAAAAGTCTGAAAAAAAAAAACTTGGTGTGAAGGCGCTTGTTTTGACCCTTGACATATGCAAAAATGTTAAACTCCAAAGTAGATTATAAAAAAATAAGATGTTTATTTATTTAGTATAAATGTGTCTAAACTGCACAGCATGTGGCTTCTCTAAAATCAACCACTAGAAAAACAACTCTGGTTGTTTTTCAGCATTTAGTCCAGTAACATCTCAAAAATGAATTCAGTCTTTTATTTATAATCATTTGTGTGGGGTACCCTGTCGCTTGTCACTTCAATGGACTGAAAATCTTTTTTTATTCTGAGCTCATATTCAAAGCTCTCTGGCTGGCCTCTTTTTTATTTTATTGCTGCAATATAGAAAACAATAGAAAAATTCTCCCTCTTAAAAAAAAAAAAAGGAAATGAGGGCATCACAAAGGAAAGAAATCACATTGCAGGCTTGATTGGACTAAAAATCCCCCCTTAATGGTAGCAGCATCACGGGCGATTTAGGTCAGCGGATTCTTTAGAGAGAAAAGAGAGAATAAATAACCGAGCCGCTGCATCATTGTGGGACAAACTTGAAGCGTTCGCGCCTCCACCTGAGAGGAGGACGAGGCCGCCTGGGCGCTCAAATGAAGCGAGTAGCGACGCAAAACAAATGCCGGCAAAGTCCCAGCATGCAACACAAGCACAACAACAAGACGGAATGTCTAAATAAGACGCAGCAGACAGCCTAGCAAACATCTCACGCGTCTTCGCCATCATGTCATGTTCAGGTAAAAGTTCAGCCTCAGGTCAGAGTCGCACTGTTTGCGCTTAAAAAAAAAAAAAAAAAGCAGGAAACCTTACGACTCAATACATTTTCTCTAGAACCTTTGGCAGTGTTTCCCTCCCCCCCCCAAAAAAAAATCACATTATTAGCATGCATTTCGGCCTTTGTTGTAGTACCGCTTTGTGCCACGTCAATGATGGGCAGCACTGAGCTCTACTGGAAGCGACGCAGCGTACTTAGCCGCAAAAAGAAGAGGCAGAGCTGCTGTGTTGCTGCTCAATGTGTGTTAAATACGACTTGTTTGAAGGTTTATTCATTACCGTAACGGTATGCTAATGTGTGTTAGTGTGGTTATTTGCATTCTATGTTAGCATTACGCTAGCAGACTTCTTTAAAATGTACTGTAGCTTGTTTGAATGTTTTTTTCCCCCCTCCATGTGTCAGTTGTATAATAACTTCAACAGGAAGTTTGACATGGGCTGCATATAGATTTGAAAAAGTAGGATAAAACATGTGGTACAGCGGTTAATAGGAAAGTACTAATTGGTATTTTAAAAAAAAATTTTGGGGAAATGTTAAAGTGTTTTGGAATCATAGTTTGAGGTATATTTACATTTTAAACTTTTTATACAGGCCTGCATAGTCACAGTTTGGCCTTTTTTTTTTTTTTTTTGCAAACACATCATCCGTTACCAGCTGAATTATTATAAAAAAAAAAAAGTGTACTCATACTAAGTTATTTAGTCAGGCTATAGCTTTGTCTAATATGAAAAAGAGCTTTGCCGCCTTCTTGTGGCATCTACAGGCAATTACAACCTTTTTTTTTTTCCTCTAGAGAGCTCAGTATTGTTCATTCGGTAATTTTACCGATTTGACATGTCATCATTGCTCTCTCTCTTTTTTTTTTTTTTTTTTTAAATTCTTTTTTATTTTGTATGTGGGTGAGTATGTGTACGTGTATGTGCGTATGTGCGTGCGTGTGAGTGTGTATTCATTAGTTCACCTAAAACCTATTAAAAAATCCCATACCGTTCACCTAAACCGAACACTTCAGAACCCAGCCAGAGCCGTGAGGCCGTCAGGAGACCCGAGGAAGGACCAAAGAAAATGACAACCCTTTTTTATGTGAGAGTCAATTAAGTAATACTTAAGTAATTATGACAGTCTTTTACACCCCCGAATAATGAGGGTTATTACAGTAGCACCAATGGATTATAATTCTGATGCTCACCACAGTTAATGTAGCGTTTCACACTGCGGTGTTGCCGGGGTGAAACGCCGGTGGCGGCTGGTGTGAGTTCCGATAAGACAGCAGGCCTGGAACAAACGTGTTGATGATGAAGATGATGATGATGATGATGATGAGGGCAATGTGATGTCGCAGCCAATCTGGAACGCTAGCGTCGATTAATTGACACGCTGCAAATGTCTTGCTGATGACTAACAGTTTATCCTCACAAGCTAAACATTTGAAATGTATGGAAAAATTGCGTGTGGATGAAAAGCACGTGGAATGATATGCTGAATATGTTCAAGTTATGGGTGAATATATGTGGAAACATTGAAATAAATATTTAGAATTTTGGCTTTTGAAAATGTGAATTTTGTGAATGGGAATAATAAATGAGATGGTCTGAACTTGTTGGGGTTGGATTGGTTTGAATCGGTCAAGTATTGTTGAGGGAGGAAATCATGTTCTATTATGGGAATTTATACTATGTGTAAAATGTTGGCATGTTAAAAAATAGCTCCCAAGTTGAATTGAAATGATATGAATCATTTTTATTTCAAATGGGAAAGATGTGATTTTTTTTTTTATGTACTTGACAATAAATAGCTAATTTCCAAATGCTGAATTTTTGCTCAATAGGAAATTTTGGCATACTGAAAATCGTTCCCAAGATGAATTTGAATGAGCTGAATGATTAAAATTTGAAATTACAATGATGTAAATGAACAACCACTTTAGCTAATTTGACCTTATTGGAAATGAACGGGCAGTTTTTGGTTGAAAAATGTGGAATTTGGAGAAAACTGTGAAATGAAGGACAAAAGAGTGGAAGCAAGTGCAATAAAACAAGGCCTCGGCTTTCACACAATTACCTCTGCCAAGGAAGTTTGTTTGGGAGCAAATTCCTGTCGTGTGCTGTGGATGGAAAGGAGCCCTGGAATGGGCTGTGAGCTGGAAATATGCAATATGTACGGGAGCTAACAATACAGCATGTACGGGAGGCAAGAAGCAGCCTATGAGCTCATCCAATCGCTGGGCAGCCATTTTGCTGGTGAACATTTATCTGCTGATTCAGCTGCCTCAAAGTCAACTTCTACTGAGTTCATTAAAAGCAACTTGAAAATCTACTCATGCTAATATTCATAATATTCATTAGATTGAAGTCCACACTTGAGTTATTTCCATTTGGCAGAGAGAGTGCGTCCGTCCGCCCGCCGCGTGAAGCTCCATTTAGCAAAAACTTGAATGTGACTTTTAATCATCTGACGCAATGATGGCCTCCCTTCCTTTCGAAGACGATCGTTAAATGTGACATATTAGCTGTCTCTTAACTCGCTCTTCAAGTGCTTGCCGTCCAACTTGGAGTCCTCGCCCCGAGTTTCAAATTTGTTTGCGAGCTAATGATCACGCCGCCAGCTAATTGTCTTGTTTGTGAGACAAATCGCCCGAGAATCGTGACTTTTGTGATCCGTTGCGCCACTAGCTAGGCTAGGAGCTAAAAACGTCGGATGTAAGGAAGTGGATGTGTGGACCTGATGAGTTGAAGACACAGTATGTATGAAAGCTAGGAGGCGGGACTACAAGCCATTCATTACTGTATATGTGTAGTCGCGCTGTCATTGAGTTAGTTAAGGAACAGTAAGTCGGGGCCAGAGGATTGGTTAAGAGCTAACAACATCATATGCAGGGGAGTCAACAAGGAGTCCGACTATTGACGCAAGACAACTATTTAGTATGCAAGGGAGCCACGACACACACCTGAAACTTCCTACATTCAAAAAGGAAACTAAAAAGCTTTGACAGTATGTAAGCGAGCCAAGGGATGAGCTCCATTAACAAGTTAGCGGCTGCGGCATCAAGCTACAAATCTGAAAGCTAGCTAATAGAAAGTGCAAAGAGCTGAAATGCGGTCGTCAGCACACACTTTGTCAAAAGGACGTTTTGTGGCGCGTCTGGTGACTGACGGCGTTTCCTCGCCACTCGCCCCTAAACATGCAGCAGCCGCCCGCTCGCTCGCTCGCTGCACTCGAGTTCAATTGGCAACGCTCGTGTAAATAATTAAAAGTCTCTTATTTGCCAACTTCACCTTTTCAATGTGTGCTGTTCAGTTGCGTGAAGCTGTGACATTGAATTAGCTCCTGCTGACAAATGAAATTGCTTTTTTGCACCGTCACTACCGTCTCTCGCCTGCCGTGCTTTCTTTGGGCATTATATATATATATATATATATATATATATATATATATATATATATATATATATATATATATATATATATATATATATATATATATACACAAATATTTTGCACATGATCTCGGTCAGCATACGAGTAGAATCTTTTTTGCGCGATGTAATATTCTTCACAGGTCCTCCGAGGCTAAGTGCAGGGTGACAAGCCAAGAAATAAGACATCAATAAGTTTAAGAACTAATTTGAACAAAAAAAAAAAAGGCTCTAAAGAGAACACTTGCAGAGATTAATGTGAAGTTCGAGGGCATCGGGGAAAAAAAAGAACCGCTCTGCTCTTTTTAGATGAACGCAACATTGACAGACGTCATATATTTGCTTTTGAAGAACTAAAAGATGAATAATTAGGCTGATGGCGTGCGGCGTGCACTCGGGTGGGGCGGCGCTGACGAATGGACAAACGTGACGAACGTGGCAGGCGTTCATCAAAGCTGAATTATTCACCCGCGTAAACGAACGCTCATAAAAAATGGACACCTTTGACGCGGCGAGGCGGCGAAATGAAACATGATCGCTTTCTTTGACGGCGAGGGTTCCTACATTATTGAAGGTGCTTGAAAGCAACACGACCACACTCCGATGATGAGACGCGTTGAAGATTTCAGAAGAGCACAGTCGGAATAATTCAGGTATGTATGCTCTAATCATGGTTCGAAGCTGCCGATTCCAACAAGATCATCCATGGTTTTAAAAATGGTTTAATCAATCCAAACGTTTTTTTTTAAATTAATTGATTTGTCCATTCGTCAGCGCAGTAATTCAATAAAATAATACAGTGTTCCCTCGTTTTAACGTGGTTCACTTTTCGCGGTCTCACTGCTTTTTTTGCGTGTAATATATATATTTTTTTACTGTAATGTACCTATTTTATAAAGTTTATGAAGCTTTGAACATTGAGATTGTTGAAAGAAAGAAATGTGAGAAAATGTAAATGCCTCGATGAGAAAAGTGTATAAAACTGTGTGGTGAGGGGCTTTTAAAACATTTTTAATAAATATAAAAGATAAAGCTAACTACTTTGCGGATTTCATTTATTGCGGGTATTTTTTTGCAACCTAACCCCAGAAAACGAGAAAAAACTGTATACGGTTCAGTCTGTGGTCTGCAACAGGCTGGTCTCTAGTTGGGTCACGTAAAACTTCGTGTAAATTGACTTGTATAATAAACTAGTAGTTTGAAATGCATCAGTGCCAAGAGCTACAAGTGACCCAACTTATTCCAAATATGAGCCGTAGAGTCATGAACATGTCAACCCTAATTTGGTCCCACCTGTATTACAAACCCATCAAATCCTTATTTTCCCATAAAAATCCTTATGTCAGTTTTATCAATACTAAAGCTGCTTCATGCAATAGCATTAATCTTACCTTACTTTCTTTCTTATATGAAGACATTGACAGTATCTTGTTCCAAATGACATTTTATTGCACAAAGAAAAAACTGATTTCTAAATATCACAGGGACGGTTGACTTTTTTTGTTGCTTCACATTTCTCTCGTGCAACTTTGATTTCAAATGTTCTTTGACATCGTAAATGTCAGATGCCGCAACCTTAATGTCCCGTCAACAAAGCGAACATGATGCATACTCTTCTCCAAGTTTTGACGGACCAATTACCTTAAATAAATCCGTCCATTCCGAACGAAAACGTCCGGTGTATCTTGTTTTTTTCCCCCATTTTCTCAACCACTGCGAACGACTCGCAATTTTCGCGCTAACACAAATTTCTTAACTGCGCATGTCAGGAAACTGTTAGAAGTCTCGCGCGATAGACGAGATTTTGTGACCGGTTGTTGTTTAAATCGAGCTTATGCACACGTGTAGCACGTAGCCGACAGTAAATACTAAATAAATTTAAAAAGGGTAAGCAATATATACTAATATTATTATTTTCATGAAAACAGTTAAATCCGTATTCATTTCCAAATACGCCCGTATGCTTTTGCAACACTTAAAAATCCGTAAGAAATACGGACAAACCTTATGGGTTGACATGTATGCGTAGAGTGGGCTTTTTTTTTTTTACTGTGATACGAATTCATACATGTGAGCGTGAACATCCTTGCAGTAAACCGTTGGAATCCATTTCCGAACGTACTCGTGGACGGCAGTAAAGAAATTCCGAGAAATACGCAGATTTGACGTCCTCATTAAAGCTGCGCCGTCTCAAAGTGTTCCTGCTCAACGCGTGGTGGCGAAACGCGCGCGTTTCCTTTAAGGACACGAAAAGTCCACATGAGGACGAGGCTGCAGGCGAGGACATTAACATGCTCCACCGACGTGCAGACGCGCGCTTGGCCCAAAACGGCACGAGCTCCTATCCCGCACGCAGTCGCTCATGCATGCGGCCATTTGATGTCTTTTTATTTTCATTTTTTTATGGCTGCTATATTTTTCAAGGCTGAGGTGGCATTTCCTGTGCATGTCTGCTCATCTTTCATGAAGACATAACGAACGGGAACCAGAGGTCAACTGCGCTATGTTGCCCGAGCTCCCTGCAATTATTCTGGAATGAAAAATAAAGTGAATGGAATATTGACGTTTCTTCAGCGGGAAGCCGCCGCCGCCTGCCGGCATTATTTCACCGCCATTAGATGATTTCCACACTGTCATGGTGGCCCTTAGGGCAGTCAGGAAGAATGTTTGAAAAATCCGGAATTGAGAGTTTTAAAATCATTTCCAGATTGACGTCATTTTTGGGGTCCGCTAAGACATGTTGGACTTGAGTAGGTTTTGGTTGTGCGGAAGTGGTTGAACACCCTGTTGAGGTTGGACACACACGACCCCAATTAACCTTCTATTAAGATTTGAGGGCCGTCGTCATGTGATCCAGGGCAATTTTTCCCATCTCCATCTGTGAACTTGAATGCATCTCAGCCTTCAGTCTGGGTATTGCGAATATCTCCGCCGAGGCTCGGTTGTTTGGGAGACAACCGCCGGCTCCTTGGCTTGTCTTGTCACTTAAGTGGGGCATCAGCCGGCTGAGCGGCTTTGAACGCGCCGACACGATTCCGCGAGACTCCTTGAGGGACGCCAAATACCAGAGACGATCTCTCGGAGATGTCAGAACAAAGGCGGCGAGTTGACGAGTGTCGAGAGTTGACGCGCAACAGCGTCGGGAAGCGCGTCAGCTCGCTGCGAACGTCGCGCCCATTAACAGCACAAGACGCGCGACTCAAGTTGCGGCAAAAAGACAGAGAAACGGCGTCGTCGTTCGAGCAGAACTGCTCCCGTTTCGTGCCGAAACGGGAGACGAGTGGAAAGTAGAATCCCAAAGTGTGTGCGCGGCGATCGCTTGAAGGTCAGCGCGTGTTGTTGTCATATTCATCAAACACGTTTGTGTTGGCCGAGAAGACAAGAAGTCAACCTGCCTGCCACGCGTTGACCTTTATGTTCAAACCCTGTGACAGGAAATAGAAATAACACTCCCCGCTTAGGGATGAGATGATATCAGCTTGTTGATCAATTCTCAATTATCATCACTGCAGTATGCGGCTTTTCGTAAAAAGTAGTAGAAAAGTGCGTGTGACTGAAAGTGGCATCAAGCGAAGACAATGACACAAATTTGACGGTGCTGCAAATAATCTCAGAATGGAACCCTGATGACAATTTCACAAAGTTTAGTATTATAGCCTATTGTCATTTTAATTCTTGTGACTGCCGCATTGAGCGTCTCTCGTCAGCTTCTTATAAACGAATGGACAAAGAAGAAGAAAAAAAAAATATATTTCATACCGTTTCCTTCAATGACTTCATTTCATCCATATTGTCAAAAACAAGTACAGTGCAGCTTCTTTGGAATCTCCTGCAATCATTATAAATATATATATATTTTTTTAAATCAGTTCCCAAAAATGTGTGACGTGTGTCCGGCCTTCGACAGCCACGTCCGCTAATCCGCCATTTCCGTGCTCAACATTCCGGAGAGTTGTGCGTGTGCCGTGTGTTTGTTCTCGAACCGCTCGGTACCCGCAAAACAGGCCCAAGCTAAGCCTGCTGTTTGCCAACAATGGAGACGTGCCAATCTTTTGCGCTCGGTGAACCCGCAGTCAGTGTGACTTGGCCCGTTTCTATGTGAAGCGCTTTGGGCTAAAAAAAAAAAAAAAGCGCTCGATAAATAGCAATCATTCCATTCCAAGACGGTCGGCTGTCATACGCTACAGGAAGAGCACGAAAATCAGGCAGTTTTACAGAAAAATGAGCAAGTAGGAGGCGGTTCACTACACGGGTCGACATCATTTCGACTTCACCGCGTAGAGTGTTTTGAGCGTAATTGTGGACAGGACCTTCTTGTTCTTCTCATTTTTGCGATTGATTGGCACATGAACGACGAGGCACTTTCGGCATCTTTGAAGCACTCCAGATGGTCCGACTACTTCCGACGGCGTGCCGATGGCTAATTATCCTCGCCGGACCCTGAGGAACTCTTAAGAATAAACAACGCTGATGAGTTTTCTGATAGGAAGGAATGGCGCGCGATTGATTGGCTCTCGGAGGTGCGAGCTGATTGTCAGCTGGCACGCGTAACGCGGCGCGGCGGCTTGTTAATTACACTTGGAGGCGAGCGAGCGAAACCCCCGGGAGGGGCCGCGACGGAGGGAAAAAAAAAGTCCTCCGCTTGAAGACGAGCTATGGAGCGCGTGATTTGATTGACATTGGCGGCCCTTGGCGGACTGAGTGAGTTCCTCTGCCAAGGGTTCGGTCCCGATAGCAGACGCTTGCGCTGTCTTGTTTTTTGTTTTTCTCCCCCTGAAGTCACAACTGAAGTTATTGCAAAACTTGTGGGATTGTTTGACAACCACTAGCATTAGCGAGCTGTCATCTGCGATAATAAGATTTCTTGTTGGAACTGAATCAAATTACCCACATATTGCGTTGCAGGTGTTAACGTGTGCTGGCTAATTAGAGCCAAGTATGAAAGGTGCGCATTGCACTTGTCTGACTTTGTCTGAAAATAAGGTCTTGAAACAGAGGTGACAAATCCAGGTCCAGAATGTAAAAACAGTTTGGCATTATCCTCCGTTGCTAGTTAGCTAGCTCCCATGGTGCTTGCTTACTTGCTAGGGCGCTAGTAGCTAAGCTAAAGCCAAACTGTGGCAGAGTTTTTACTTTCAGGACCTGGATTTGCCACCTCTGGTCTTGAAAGTGCTTTTCATTGTTATTCTTTGGCCAAACAAGATTTGAGGGATTTTGCGCACCCGAAACTGACCAAATTTGCAAGGTGTGTTCCTCCTGGTAAATCTAATGTAACCCTTAAAAATGGGCTTGGTAGTGCCCCTTGGAATTGTTCAAAATGCAGCCCACAAATCCAGTTGGACTTTTGAGCATAACATCTGGTAGGTTTATCTGTCATGAGGTGACCCGCAATGGAGTCTGCAGAAGACTGGACATTTCTTTTCCAGCAATTTTGGGGTCATTTGACCATTTTCAGGATCCCTCAAAGACAAAATTCTGGACTTTTTGTCAGCTTGATGTGACAAAATTGCAAAGAATTCGAATTGTCGTCATTGCGTGTGGGGTTTGAATACAACAGCAAAGATTGACGAATCGCCGTAAAACACAAACGAGTCTCGTATAACTGAGCTCGTGAATATTTTCACAATTCAGCCCAAAGCAAAGTGTCACGAAGCAACATGGAATTTGGAAGTTATTTTGATCATGAGCAAGACGCACAAAATTGCTGGAAAAGACACGGGACACTTTCCATTTTGGCAAAAAAATCTAAATCAAACCCTTTCCATTTTGGGTTCGAAGCATCCATTTTTGGGTCAAAACAAACAAATACTTTGAGATACTTTGTCTGATTACTACCAAATTCGTAGCACAAATAAAAAACAGACTAAATTGCACTAATATATATGTATATATATATTTATTTATTTTTTGTCGCTCTGTGCTTGTGCAGACCATCGATGGCTTGCTATAAAATAGGAAACAATGTCAACACTTTTTTGTTGTGTTCAGTGTATCTATTTCAAGCGGCTTTCATCTCTAACCCAACCGTCACTTTTCCACCGAGTTCAGCTCAATTTGGCCTCTTAGTTTTATTTTTTTTTTTTGGGGGGGGGGGGGGGGGGTAATCCATCCGTAAACATCCCTGGCAGTTTAACAACAAAGTCAGAGGCCTAAAATCGAGTGTTGATTTTGCCTCTCGACGGGTGAGCACACAGCACTTCCTGGCTGAAAGCAATGAGCTGAGCTCGGTCCATTTGCCGGCGTCGTAATGAGAAAAGCGCAAAAGTGGAAACGTCGGCAGCTTAGCTTAGCGCTGAATAAAGTGGCCAATTTAAGGCCGACTCCATTCCGTCTTTCCGCGGCGTCCCGCGGGCGCTTGTTGAGTTGGAGGAGAGCGCTCCTCATCAGTGAATAAAAGTGACAGCGTAATGACTTTGCTCATTTTCTATTTCTGCTTTTGGCAAAGTCGTTATTAGGCGTGAACCTGTGAATTTAGACGAGTCCGCCAGCACTTTGCCGGGACCAAAACTCCATCTGTCCTATTTGAGGGCGTCAACAGCCATGATTTGCACATTCACCGTTGATTGCGTAATTTTCCCTTTGAGAGATTTCAGAGATTTTAGTTTGACACCTGACTCCAAATGATCAACACATTACATGCTACTAATGCTATAAATGATAATACTTTATACATAATATCAACTATACAGATAAACACAAATGATAGAAATGTGCTAATAATGTTATGTAAAATATAAGTTTGCCATCATCACGATTATATAACTAAATTACTGGATACTTATAAATTAAACAACTATCGATGACGTACACACCAATTATCTCTTTGACTGCCAGACGTTTTCAGAAAAGGGATGCCGTGGGTGCCAGCCGATTTAAGCATTTTGACTGATCTTTCAAGGTCCACAGAAAATTATGTGTTTGGACTATGGAAACACACATACGACCAAATGAAAGATTGGACTCTCATCTTTCATCAGAAAAACAAAGTTTGTTTCTACCTTATTCCGTTTTTCAGTAATCAACGATAGAAAATGGTTAGTTTCGCCTCTGTTTTGAAACAAACGTCTTTTAACGTCTTTGGCACTCCTTCCTAGGATTTTACTAAACGTTATTTAACGTTTTTGGCAGTCAAAGAGTTAATTATATCAAAATATTGAAAGTTTTTGCACATATATATATATATATATATATATATATATATACGTACATTGAACGCATTCTGATTATACGAGCGACCTTATGTCAAGATGTATAAGCACGGAGAAAGACGCTGAACAGCAGTATTGTGCAACAAGTAGTTGGAGAATTTTAATAATTTACTGGACATTCTATAATAAACAAATGAATATGGTTCGTCTTTGAGTGTGAATAATAAAAAAAAATGACAGTGTCAAGGGCATCTGGAGTCTGCCAAAAACGGTTTAATTTAACCGTTTAACATGTTTCCTTATTTATTATAAATACTGCCTATGGCTATTTTTCAAGGATGACCCAAGGTAACAAAAATATGAATAAAAGGGAGGCCAACATTTGAAATGCGCTCCGTTTGTCATCCGTCTCAGTGCAAATCCTTGAATGATTTCAATGGATTTTGCTGATGCGTCTCGTCTGAATGCCCTAAAAACTTTGCCATTCCGCCGTCGCTGGCGTTGGAAGTAAAATGAGGGATTTCCGGCCTCCAGTTGGGAGCGTTAATCGGCAATCGCTTGAATTTCACACATCTGCGCTCGCATCAGGACGTTTTCCCGGCTACGTCGGCGGCATGCAGAGCCGCGCTCGGGGCGGGGATGCGCCGCTCGATCCAATTTGCCCAGTCTGTCGCTGTCAGCGGGTCCAAATTGGATGGCAAAAGAGCCCAGGTGGATAAAGCTCCATAAAAAAACAAACAAAAAAAAAAAACACGACTGACAGTTGGCTCATTGGTTTGGCTTTGTTAGCGGCTACAAGCTAATGTTTGTTTGCAGATTCCTGCTTCCTCGCCAAAAATACCTTCAAAGTTCAACACCACAAAAGTTTAGCAGCATTCCCGCCTTGCTCACCTACCTGTGTCAGCCATGTTGCCGTTCTCTGTCGGTCTGGCCTTCCTGGTTGATCGCTGGTGGGCGGAGCCTCCTGTTGGCACAGCTGTTGGCCATGACAATCAGCAGGCTGAAGGACGGTCGGTGCCGGGTTGTTGTAGCGCATTGCTTGCTTTCCTGTTCTCATATTCGTGAGTGTGCAGTGGAAGCTGCATCTTAAAAATATATATTAGCATTGTTATCCTACCTATATTTTCATTATTGTTTTTTTTTCTCAACTCTTTCTACATTTCTCAACATGTTTAACTCTTTGACTGCCAAAAACGTTAAATAACGTTTCGTAAAATCCTATGGAGGAGTGCCAAAGACGTTAAAAGACGTTTTTTTCAAAACAGGTGAAACTAACCATTTTCTATTGTTGATTACTCAAAAACGGAATAAGGTAGAAACAAACTTTTTTTTTTCTGATGGAAGATGAGAGTCCAATCTTGTTTTGGCAGTATGTGTGTTTCCATAGTCCAAACACATAATTTTCTATGGACCTTGAAAGATCAGTCAAAATGCTTAAATCGGCTGGCACCCACGGCATCCCTTTTCTGAAAACGTCTGGCAGTCAAAGAGTTAATCCATTCCAACTACGACATGTTCCAAATATTTACACTTTGCGTGCCATTATTTTTCTCATTCCTAGCATTTTCCTTCAATTCAATATTTTTCACACCACAATTAGTTTCGATTGAAACATTCAAAACTCATTCAATTCACATTGGAATCAATTTTCAGCACATACGCAATTCTCACGTAACAATTTACTGTCATCACTTTGTCACCAATATTCAGACTAGTTAGCATCTTCTAACCCTTCCTGACAGTAAACAATGTCCCAATGTTACTTTCAACATTGGCTGGAAATCGAAGTTTGGATTCTGGAGCAAATGATCCCAAATCCACGTTGCGCCAGCGTCACGGAAGGGAACGCGGTGCCGCTGAATCCAAACACAGCCCGAGTGCAAGCTTTAGCCTCCCACCGCCAGACGTAAATACCAACGTAATTAGGTTGGGAGAAGCGTTGGGAGAGGAAGACTGCGAGCAGAAGGCGACCCTGACCAATATTATCCGTCTTATTCGCCGTAATCGCATGCACGTTCTGTTCCTGCGAGGCAGCTCAGCCGCTTTCTTATTGGATTTAAAAATAGAACCAACGTTCCCTTGGGCCCGTTCTCGCACCGCGTGTGCGTGTGTGCGCGTGTGCGCTGGTTTCAATGAATCCAGCAAGCGGCCGACTGGATGAGGCCTCAGTTGGTGTTCGTACGCCAAAGTGTCAATCGCACACAATGAAGACTTTCGTAGCTATTTAGCTAACATGCTAACAAAAAGTTGACTTTTCACATACTGTTGTGATGCTAATTTTGTTATGTTGCAACATTGGTTTGCTTTCTTTCAAGTAGTGTTTGACGATAAGCAAAGTTTCTTGGAGGTTTAGTGTCGGCGCCGAAAAGTCCAATTCATAGACATGCGACGTTTTATTCCCGGGCAAAATGTTTTCAATGCCGTCGACAGCAGAGAAGACGTCTTAAGTTATTTCCATGTAAATGCAGCTAACGTGTGCCTGGTGGTTTTGCATGGACGCACAATAGCGAGCGCTAATCCTGGACTTTGAAGAGCAAAGTACACAATACAAAGCAACACAAATGTCGACTTTCAGTACCAGCTATTAGTCTTGGGCACGTGTCATATTTTTGTATTACGTGTAATCAGACTTTAATAAAAAAAATATATTTCAAGACATTTGCAAGTTCAGTCTTCAGTCAGTAGACGACTTTCTCCATTAGCGTAAAATCTTTTTTTTTTTTGTGACCGCAAGCGAACACAGCGTTCTCATACCAGATGTAGCGTTTTCAAAGTGGAAAATCGCAGTCTTTGTTGTTAATTGGTGTTAAACGGCGGCGGCTCAGTGGAAAGTGTTGACTGGTGACGATAGCGACGTCTGACGAGCCGTCTGATGCCACAACGCCGCCGCCGCCGCCGCACACAAATTGAACGCTGTCAATACTTTTGTTGGCGTGCAAACAATGGCTTGCTGCACATTTTTTGACGTTCCCGACAATGCCTTCATTCCGTCCCGGGGGACGACGAACGCTAATTGTGATGATTGACGAAGCGCAGCGAGGACGTTTTTGATTTTATAGACTCCCTCCGCTCGCGGGATTAAGCGGGAGTGAACAATGAGGCTGGACAAAGACGACGGCGCTCGACAGACGCCTGAACCGGCTCCAGGATAAACAGCATCGATGCCATCACTTGCCGCTGCCAGTGTTTGCCGCCCCTCGGCTATTTCGCACACAGAGTCGGCCGTTTCAGTTTAATGCATTGACTGGGGGCTTCTGGCGCCTGCGTTCGCTTACGCTTACTGGGCAGGCGCAATCAGACGCAGGAATGATAGTATTTTTTTGGGGGGGGCTCGTGGTTAACTCTTTGACTGCCAGACGTTTTCAGAAAAGGGATGCCGTGGGTGCCAGCCGATTTAAGCATTTTGACTGATCTTTCAAGGTCCACAGAAAATGATGTGTTTGGACTATGGAAACACACATACGACCAAATGAAAGATTGGACTCTCATCTTTCATCAGAAAAAAAAGTTTGTTTCTACCTTATTCCGTTTTTCAGTAATCAACAATAGAAAATGGTTAGTTTCACCTCAGTTTTGAAACAAACGTCTTTTAACGTCTTTGGCACTCCTCCCTAGGATTTTACTAAACGTTATTTAACGTTTTTGGCAGTCAAAGAGTTTTAAAAAAAAGAAAGAAATAGTGATCAAAATGACTGAATTGTGACTGGCAAATAAGTATTTTCGTACGTTTGAATGTATTTTCAAGTTGTTTCGAATTTGCTTATACATTCAAACATGTTTACATATTGTCAAATATTGCAAATACATTTAGACATATCTGCGAGTAAGTTTGAATGTACTTGTAGGTACAAATGCTAACATCTTAGCATTTTTTCCCCATAATACCACTTTGTATGCACATGCACGAGTCAATAAAAAAAACGGAATTCATACATTACTGACATAATAATAAATCTTAAAAATTAGCGAATGGATATTAAGTATAAAGTAGACCAAATGCTTTTTAAAAAAAAACTTTTGCATGCAAGTCAATACGTCATGGCATTTTTTTCAAGTAACTTCAATCATACTTGCAAATATGTTTGAACATACTTGGAAATACATTTGAATGGGTTAAATGCTAAAAACCTGCGCGTGCGCATACCCTGTAACGGAACTTGGGTACTACAGACATAGTCAAATAAATATAAATACATTAAAAATAATTCATAAAAATGACTAATAAATAAAGTTTACTTGGTATAATGTAGAGCAAATGCTAACAAAAAGAAGCTTTTTTTTTTTTTTACTTGTCTAAACCCCATAGCATTATAGCAAAAAAAAAAAATGCTATTTTTTTTAGCATTTGGTCTACAAGTACATTCAAACGCATTTGCAAATATGTTTGAATGTACTTAGAAATACGTCTAAATGTATTTGTCAGTCAAAAATGTTGACAGCACATCGGCAGTTCCACATTTGCGTATCTGCCGAAGGACGAAATAGTCGCAAGTGAAGACACAGAATGCGACGTTAGCATCTGGCGCTGTCAAGCCGCTCCTCGTATCTTATGTGGGTAATATTCCGAACTGTTGTGTTTTTGATGCAGCAAAATTGCTCATGGACTCAAACTCCAAACGTCTGGCGGCTCGGAAGGAAGGCGAGCTCTGACGGGCGACAGAAACAAAAAAAGCGTTTGATGGCGTTGGCTTCCCGCCCGACCGTCCATTATGTCGTTAGCGCACGCCACAAGGAGGACGCGCGTGCAACGCCGCAGACGTGCCTTTTTCCTCCATTAGCGACAACCTCAGCGGGCTAATTGTTGATTCGTCATCGTTGGGCGGGAAGCCACTCTGCCGAGGATTTATTTCTCAAGTGAGATATGGCAGAACGTCTTATTGCGGGGATTACCCGGAGAACGTAACGTTGTGTTTATCTGATGGGTGACAAGGGAGGTGCGAGGAGGCGTTAAGAAGGTTAATCGCTTGTTGAAAAAGGTTGCACTCGAGTCTGAAAAAACTTTTGCCACAATTTTGTTCAAGTGTGTTTTATTTAAGAAAAATGTGTTTATAACATGACAGAACTGCAGTATTTAGCCCTAAAGTCTCTCTTGCTCTTCTTCTTCTTTTTTTTTTTTACAAGTCTAGTACAAGTCTATTCATACGACCCACCTAACAGGAACATCCATTTTCATGACGCGGGCCTTCGTTACAAAAAGTGTCTCCAAAAAAATAAAAAATTGTAAGACTGCGAGATAAATAAATAAATACACAAGCAACAGAATCAGCCGATAAATAAATAGAAGGATAAATAACATTCAAAACATCTTTGGCCTGACGGGGGGCCACAGGAGTGACGTCGTCGGTCGTTCTGCTCGTGTGGAAAAATATGGGACGTGTGGCGTGAAATCTTCGTTTGAGGCACTTTTAAGGATGTTCACGGAAATGACATCATCTCCACCGATACGCGTCAACAACATTCAAACTGAATGAATGACCTCATCGTGACGCTGGATGCGCTCAACCAGCAATTTTTTCCCTTTATTTATTCATTGTTGTTTTTTTTTTTTGTTTTTTTTTACAATTGTGGGACCGATCATGAAAGACAAAACGGGGGGGGGGGGGGGGGGGGGAAGACGGAAAGGTCTACAGCAGGTATTTCAGGACATCCTCGGGTGTCAAAATGTCAGACAGGAGATGAAAAAGTCACAAGAATAACATTGATGTCAAGTTTATTGAAAAAATGCCTCGCCTCTCAGACGTCAGATAAAAGTCAGCACATGTCAGCAAAAAGCCTGTCATTTTTTTTGGAGTGCGGAATTGCACCACCGAGTTTAGGCAAAACCGTTTCAGGGAAACATCTGTCAAGTCCACGGAACGACACCAACGACCGTCACACAACAAAACTACACCGACGGGAACTCAAATATGTTGAGTCGTACGTTTACATGCCGTCAATAAAGGCAAATATTGGCAATATTCAGGTTTTGAAAGGCCACGTCAACATGCACAAAGCCAAATATGACCGCTGGGTTACACTTTTTTGTAACCGGAATTCTTGTTCAGAGAAACACATTTTCCGTCTGGGGTCAATTTGCATTTGACCATTTAAAAAAATATGCCGATTTTCACAAGTGACTTCTTGTTAAAGATTAGAAAGCTCTTCATATGAAAAGAAAAATGCACTGAGCGGTCACCAACGTCTTACAAATACAATGATGCCATCTAGTGGCAGAAAAATCACCTCCGCACAAATCGCAAAAAATCACTTAAGGGGCAGAACATTTAAACTGTTAAGATCTAGACGGACGACTTTACGTCATTTGTTCAGTGTTGTCCCGTGAGACGTGAAAGATATTTAGCAAAATGTGAGGTCTTGACTTACTTGCGGACGCGACTTGACAGATGTTTTCCATGAAGCATTTTGGGGTTGGGGTTATTTTGCCCACGTTCGATACCTGCGATGAGAAATCCAATAAACTTGACAGATCATGTCAAAAGATTCTTTGATCTCCTATCGGACGCGTCACCCCGACAGCCAAAGACGTCCCAAAATGTCCGCCGTGCCAAAGTCGGCATCAGCAACAAAACAAGGTAAGACGTTTGCTCCTGGAGCGGCCTCAATGCCCCGTGTTCGTGGAGTCCGAGCGGGCTTCCGACTGCTCCCCGAAAATCCCCGCCAGCGTCTTAAAGCGGGGCCCCCACTCGTTGAGGTAATCGTAGTCCTCCTCGGCATCGGCGGCCAGCGACTCGATGGAGCTGAGCGACTCGGCCACCGAGCCGCCGCCCTCGTAGGCGTACGTGGCCAGCGAGTCATACGGCGGCGCCGAGTTGTCGCCGTCGTGCTCCTTCAGCCGCTGGTTGATGAAGGCCCGGATGTCGGCGCTGTCCTTGGAGGCGGGCGCCCTGGGGCCCCGTTTCACCTCCGGCTTGACGTCCCGGCGGAACAGCTTGTCCTTGACCACTTTGGGGTTGCGTAGCGTTCCCATGTCAAAGGCGTGGGTGTCCTCCTCGCCGCCGCCTTCGTCGTCGTAGTGGATCACGTTGTCCCGGATGTCCTCCTTGGACGACATCAGCGTCTCCTTCTTCTTCTGCCGCTTCAAGCCCACGTAGAGGACCACGATGACTGGGGGGGGGGGGGGGGGGACACCAACACAGAAAAGAATGTTCACCTGAATTGATTTCTGTATCACTGGACTGTGTGAAAGGGGCTCACATAATTCATGGACTGGCAGCCATTTTGACTGAAGCAACCCCCTTCGCTCCCAGCTGGTTTACTGGATATTGACGGATTTTGCAAGATTTCTATTGCTATAAAAACATGGAAGCTACCAAAAGAAAGATTAGAGTCTCTACTTCCATCATCTATCTCTCTAATTTGCTGTCTTGAGAGGGAGCGGTGGAAGCGTTTAAGAATAGGAATTATCCATAGATGTGATTGGTTGTTTGTCTCTTTGTGCCCTGTGATTGGCATACAGTTACATGAGACTGTCATGAGGACAAAAGCCATTTATCAAAAAGTAAACAATGGATGGTTGAGCGACAAAGATTTTACAATGAAAATAAGGCATCTGTGTTATTATTAAGACCTTTGAACAGCACGTTTAAGTTTGTCAGCCGGCCGAAGTGAAGCCAACATGCATGAAGCCTCTTGAACGACAGGTTTGTTGACTTTTGCAGAAAAGAGTTAAAAAAAAAAAAACAGCTTCCGGCGATGTCGCAATTGCCCACGTCTGACATTCTCTTTGACTTTCACGCACGTTCAGCCTCGCTTGAACCTTGCACACATTTGACCCGCACGTCTACGCTCACTAGGAATTGTACTTGTCTGGTCGCCCCGAGCGCTTGAAAAAGAAATATATAAATAAATAAGTACAAAAAAAAAAAAAACATTGTGGGCGGCTGCCCGGAATTCATTTGGAGGTTAAACACGCGAGACTTCCCAGGTTGCGTGAGGTTGTGCATGTTGTGTCGTACAGCACACGCTTTTGTGTTACCAATTTAATGTGGAAAAAAAACACACATGATAAAACTGCAGGTGCAAGCCCAACAGAAAAAGAAATAAAGAAATAAATGGAGAAACTCAAGCTCTAAGTAGGTCTCTTCCCAGCTCACTTCCTACCCTCTCTCTCTCTCTTTCTCCTTAAATGTTTTGCCAAAGTGTAGTGTAGTGTGTCAGCGTCCCCTAGTGGTCGTTCTGCAGAACACAACAACAAGCCATTGCTTACATATTCATGTCTTTATGATCCAACCTGGCTCAAGCGTTATTATCGGAGGCTTGAGAACGCAAATCGCTCATCGCCGCTAATCCTGTTCCGGAAATTCAACGCAAAGCGCACGTCAGTCATTTATGATGAAAGATTTTTAAACGTGTGATGAAAAAACGAGAGCGACGCGTTGCTTGTTTGTTTCATAGAATAACTTCTGCATTGATTTCTGCGCTTCCTTTCATGATGAATGTGATGAAGTTGGGCACAAATGTTGTTGTTTTTTTAACTGAGGTTTTTAAAATTTTATTTCATCACCATACGATGCCCACACATGATGAGAAAAATCTTACTGGGAATTTAAGTATCAGGCAGCGTTTAGTTAGTTCTATGTTGTTGAAATTGGTAATAACAGGGTTGCCAAAGTTACCTTAAACTTACTAGAATGATGACTTGCTTTTAAAAGTAACAAAGTTACTGCACTGATTTACTTTATTTGGTCTCTAAAGTAAGTTTGATGATTAGATTACAAGTTACTTTATACTTACTTTCAGCACACGTCAACAACTGGATTTATTGCAAGTGAGATTCTAACATTAATATTTGAGGATAAAGTTTTTCTTTTTATTTCATTTTTTTTAATACAATATTAAAATAATGACAGCCTTTTGACTTAACATAAATATTAGTCTTTGTATAAAAAAAATGAGACTTTCTTTGAACAAATGGTCTAAATGTTTTTATAATTTTTTTTATTAGGGATGTTGGATACCACTTTTTTTCAGACTGGTACTAGGATGAATACTCACCTCTTGAGTAGTCACCGATACTGATGCCCCCCCCCCCCCCCCCAAAAAAAAAGAGACCTACATATCCCAATATAGCATTTTCCTTTGAAATGGCATAAAATGAATGGCAATTTTCTACGATTCTAATTTCTAGTTGCTAATTGTAAAATGGCCACAAGAGGGCAGCCCTGGCGAGTACCGATACTGAGGACTTCTTCTTTTTCTTTGGGCTTTTCCCTTCACAGCCAATCAGTTGCCTCCATCGAACCCTGTCCTCTGCATCCTCTGCTCTCGCGACCTTCATGCCCTCTTTAACTACATCCATAGTACCGATACCTTAAAATAAGGCTGGTATCTTTTATGATGATGATGATTTTTAAATCAGGGCGTGTGCTATTGGGCAACGATGTGTCCATGGCGGGAGGAAAGTAAATAAAGTCAAGTTTGAAGGCCCGCCCTTGAACGTCACCAGCGCATGAACTTGTCCAAAGCAATGAGCATTCAGCGTTCATGCTTCACAAAACAAGGCCATAAAGTCGGCCATTATGTCGGCCTCCCTCGTATGCAAATGAGCTTGGACATTAACAGCTCGTACGGAGCGTCACGACCTTGCGGGGAACGCATACAGGGAACGTTGGTTCCGGGTCGTAGAATCCGACCCCCCCCCCCCCCCCCCTCCTTGACAACATTGAGGAGCCGTTTGGGAAAAGATGACGATCGCCTCCTCCGGGGGCGTCTTTGGGAGTTTCCACTGGGTTGCTATGGCAACAAGCGGTCTTTGAAAAGTGCTGGAGCACACACACACTTGACGATGCAACAACGGCGACATCACGCACACACAGAAGCGAGACTGGAAGATGGCGGCGGACGCGGAACTGACCCAGCAGGATGACGATGCACAGCAGGATGGCGACGAGCGCGCCGGTGCTGAGGCCCACCGGCAGGAAAATGGCCTCGGCGCTGCACGTCAGCAGCGAGCCGTCGGCCGCGCAGCCGCACACGCGGATGGTCAGCGTTCCCGTGCTGCTCTTGGACGGGTAGCCGTTGTCCTCGATCACCACCGGCAGCTGGTAGATCTCCTGCCGGCGCCGTCGGAAGCCGCCGCGCTTGGTCACGATGCCGGCCGTGTTGTCTGGACGGGAGCAGACGACACCGGGTTCAGTCGCGTCCAATCGGGAACATTTACCTGGCAAAAGCTGTCAGTCGGGTTTTGGACGACGGCGTATCAGGGCCACGTAGAAAGATATTGTTTTTTTTTTTGGGGGGGGGGGGGGGGGACTTTAGAAAGTGGCAAATTTGTGAGAAAAAAATCGGAAATGTGCAAGCTTATAAAGTGGCAAATTTGCAACTTTGTGAGGAATAAAAACGACAAAGTTTATAACAAATCTTTACATGAGCTCCTGTTGGACAAAAGCAAGTCTTGCAAGTTTTTCCCCTTCAAATTTGACACTTTATAAAATCGCAAATTTGCCCTCTCAAAAAACAAAAAAAATGATACATGGCATGTAGCAAAAATACAAATAAAAACACAACCCCCCCCAACAGCGATGATAGCCAAGCAGGAAAATTAACAAGCGGCGACGGCGCGTGAAGGCGATGGAGGCGGACGTGCCGCGTAACACCCGGCAAACGTGTCAGACGGGAGCGGCCCGCTTCTGTGGGCTCGGGCCGGACCGCCCGACCGCCTGTCACGGCCGCTTTGTTCTCGGCAACAAGGCCGCCTCTCGCTCTTGACAGGAGGTCGGACGTTTTAGCGCACCTTGCGGCGTTCTCTCTTTCTACCTCACAATCGAGCTGCCGCTGGCGCCGCTCGTGTTGACTTCCTGTCCCTGCCCATCACGTCTCCAACGGCATCACGCGCTTACAGAGCCCGCCCACAGGGAGCACGCGGCTTCCGAAAAGGTAAAGGCGAGCCGAGCGTTGGGATGCGAGCCGGTTACGGGCGGCCGACGCGTCCCGCTTCCCTCCGGCGGACCTCATCCCGACGTGTCCCACTTTCCCACTTCAAAGAGCTCGGCTATTCAAGCCCTCCACGCCGAGCCGACGGCCGGCACCGCACCTTTGAGATATTTTTAGCGCCAAGCGGTTTGACATCACTGTGGGGGCGTTAGCGGTCGCTATCGCTACAAAAAGAAGAAACCTCTGTGAGGAAAAGACCGAGGAACAGTATTCAAAGACATTCGACAGGGAAAAAGAGCTGATTGGAACAAAGGGAGACGTGAGGCTCCGAGCTAAACATCTTCACGCTCAAAAGTCTTTAAAAAAAATGGCCATCAACTCATTCTGGTGCAGGAATATTTAGCTCCTCAACATGTGACAATCACATGAAAACAAGATCCCAAAGTTGTTGATGCGCTACACTCATTAGAGACGGGAACCTCGCTCCATTCACGCCATCGTGTAGCAATATTACATAACATTCATAACCATTCTAGCGATTGCACCCGCTACGTTGTTTGTTTTGTTTTGGTCGGTCCAGGAGACAAAAACGAAGGCTCACGAGGTTACCAAAGATGTGCTAAATTCACCACATGGGGAACCTCATTCCTCTCTCCAAGTATTTTAGTTATACAGTGTACAAAATTCACCATTTTAATTGAATGAATTGTGCCCACTGCAGCTTTTCATATACCCGCCATATTTATAAAAAAAAAAAAAAAAAAAAAAAACTTTACCAGCCTGGGGAACCTCACTCCATACACTTGACTGTGTGTTAGATATTTACGATGACTTTTTTTTGCGTGTGGCATTTTCTTGAAAACGGATCTTAACTTTGACTGCCAGACGTTTTCAGAAAAGGGATGCCGTGGGTGCCAGCCGATTTTAAGCATTTTGACTGATCTTTCAAGGTCCATAGAAAATTATGTGTTTGGACTATGGAAACACACATACTACCGAATGAAAGATTGGACTCTCATCTTTCATCAGAAAAAAAAAGTTTGTTTCTACCTTATTCCGTTTTTGAGTAATCAACAATAGAAAATGGTTAGTTTCACCTGTTTTGAAAAAAAACGGCTTTTAACGTCTTTGGCACTCCTCCATAGGATTTTACGAAAAGTTATTTAACGTTTTTGGCAGTCAAAGAGTTAATTTGGACCCCTTCCAGTGCCGGTTTCTGAGAATCGTATTTGTGCCTGATTGAATTGTCAACGGACGTCTTTCTTATCATTCGTATCTTTTGTGCTTGGGCGGCCGCGGCGAGACGAGTTCATGAAAAAGGAAGGACTTACTTCCGAAATCTCTGATGGTGAAGTTCTTGTTCCTGAGTTCGTCCTTTGTGGCTTTGAAGGAGAACTGCTGTCCAGCGTTGGGCAGATCTTGATCTTTGGCGCTGAACACTTGAATGACCTTTTCATCACATGACAACAAAACACATTCAAACGGAACCTTTGGAGAATTGAGCCGTTTGAGGTTGGACGTGCCGCAGCGCGACCGCCAATTGGGCCGCCGTTTGTATCATAAAATAATGTTTGCTGGGTGAGGTTGTGTCATAATAAAGTCTCGGACACGATCGCTGATTCAGCCGCTTTCCCTTTGGGCCAATAAAATATTGGAAACAATTCTGGGGATGAAGCAGGACGCTCGGGAGGATTCAATCACTGGTTGAAGGGAATTGGACCGCCAAGAGTGGAGTTCGGTCCACTTTTGTGGTTTATGGCAAAATATTTGTTTTTTGATTCAACAAGACGATCGATACATCTTGGCGCTTTAATTGAACATGTGACACGATTATCTTGGCTGATCTGCGCGTCACTAATAAAATCCTCGCAGCGCCGACCGACAACTTCCAATAACTCATCTCTCAATTTGAAAACTTGTTGTGTCCGGGCCGTCAAGTGCGTCACGTCTCTGGATAACGAAGCTCCTCGAAGCTGCCATGTGATCGAGTGCCAAACCACGGCGGCGGAATGGAGATGCGAGCTAATGAGCTCATTTGCAGGCGCGGGTGCGCTACGCTCCTTATTTACTGGCCTGCTCGGATGGGCTGTGTCCTAAATACATCACGCCAAAAGTATGGCGGCGTGCGCACGCGTTCACGACTTGCACTTGTCATCAAATATTCCGTCCCTGTTTCCATTAACAACTTCGCTCAAGTGGCATTAGTTGAGGAGCAGTGCGATCAAAAGTGATGGGACGGAAGAATAGGCAGCACCAAAACGGCCACAATTCAAAATAAATAAATAACTCAATAAAAAAATAAATGAATAAAAGTGAAAATAAAGACGGATGTAAAAAAAAATTAATAAAAAAATTAAATAAAAAATCTATCTATCTATATATATATATATATATCTATATATATTTGGGCAGTTTTGATCCTCCATAGAAGAACTACATTGGTCCCAAAAACGGAATGATTTATTTACCTTAAATTGGATACAATGAGGGTTTCAAAGTAGGGTTTACAAATAGGGCTACAGTTGCAAAGTAGGGCTTGAAACAAAGTGTTTTAATATAATGGTCAGACTAAAATGAGGGTTTCAAATGCAATAGGGTTTTAAACTAGGATCAGGGTTTCAAAGCAGGGACACAATTTATAAAAATTCATCACTCATCACTTTAAATAAGCTTCGGCTGGTAAACACACGCTAACGTGTTGCGTTCAATGTCCTGTGGAGAAATGTGAGCTTGCGACGTACCTGTCCCACTTTGGCGTTTTCACACACAAAGCTCTCGTAGGGACTGGCCAGTTCAGGCGGAAACTCGTTGATGTCCAACACGTGGACGGAGACGGCCACTCGGCTGGTCAGAACAGGACTGTCTGGATGGACAAACATGAAAGACACAAAGTGGAGAGGAGGACGTCAATGCAGCAAAAAAAGGGAGCAGCGACATCGTGTGGACAGTGTAGGAAATGCAGCCTAAGAGGAGAATATTGATTTCAGCTCTTCTTGTTTAATCAAATAGTTTTGCAAGTACTCCTCGGACATACAGTTCAGGTCACATCTGACGTGCTACAAAGTTGGCGTCCACTGAGGCTGCTTTGGGTCAAATGGAACTCACGTCTACTCAAATGGATTTTAGATTCACAAGCTAAATCTGCTAAATCAAATTATAGGAACGCTTGAAAGGGTGAAATTGTACATGACTGAACTGTTGGATGAGGAAATGGTCCGTGTTTTCAGGATGAGTAGATGCGTTGTTTGGGATTTTACATTAGAGAGTTGATTTTTTATTTAGTTTGCAATTTTTGTTGATTAATTAGTGAGGGTAAGCGGGATGGGTGGATGCATTTTTGTTAGTTTTTTCATTCTTTTTGTTCATTTTTAGGGCAAATTTGTCTCTGAAAATGCTTAATTTTAGTTTCTGGATTCCTACCCCCCCCCCCCCCCAAAAAAAAAGTCAGCCTGCCTGGGGTCATAAGGTCAGCAGCTGTGACCTTTTAGTGACTGACATGACGGCAGACAGTTGACGTCCCCAAAATCCAAACATGAAACAGACAAACTATTCATATATTATATCTCAAACGTACATGGAAAAAAAGCAGTACATTGGCCTAGTGGTTCCAACATCTGACTCGCAGGATTAATGGAAGCAGGCGAGCTCCCAGAAGACGTCGCCGGTGTTCCATCAGCATGCAAGCGGAAATGATCTTTTTCTACAAGAGCCCCGGAAAGGTAAACTTTTCGAATTTGATGTGGGAATCGGCTTTTCTCCGCTTACTTAGGGGGGGGGGGGGGGGGTGAGGGTGAGGGTGAGGGTGGGGGGATCTTGCCGAGTCGCCTCAAGGGGATTTAAGATACAAGACCCGGCCGGGCTCAGTTAGTGACCCGCCTCTGACCTTGACGCCAAAAGCAATCTTCCCGTGCCACGAGCGACTCGGGATTTGCTGGCAAACCGCCGCCGACGTCCCTGATACTTTGGAGACCTTCAAATCTTATTTTACCTCTAAAACGTTTTTTCTTGGGGGGGGGGGGGGGGCTCATGACTCCAGTACAAGCTTGTAATGGTGACTGTCACGTTCCCACCACAAGGTGGCACAATTGTACCACAATCTCTTGACGTCCTCTTGAGCCTCATAACAAATGCTCGACTTGCTTTTCTAAAATCCCTCTCAAGCGTTTCGACTGCTTATCACTTTGTTTTAAATTAAACTCCCTTTATTAGGAAGAAAAAAAAGAAGAAGCTTCTGCTGCATCTTATTCACTACAAGTATGAAAATCTACAAGGAAATGTTGACACTAATGGGAAAATAAATAAAGAATGGAATCCCTGTCATGATGCGACCGGTTTGTAAACGGTTAGTGATGAGGCAGCATAGTGCACTAGTGGTCGCAACTTCTGGCTCCGGCTTAAAACTGGCAAGCATCGTTTCAAAGTGACAACAATGACAGCTGCATTTGCTGCCATTTTGAACTGTCCTAATGGAGTTTATAGGCAAAAAACAACAACAACAACAAAAAGCAGCATTGCAAAGCTGCAGAAGACGGAAGTGGACGCTTGCAAGCCTCCGTTCACTCTTGCCAATTTCCAGACAGACAAGAAAGATCCAAACGGACGTCAAAATGTTTTGAAGACATTTATTTTGTTAATATCTTGAAAGCGAGCGAGCAGACGGAAGCATCACAAAGTATAATTGTAGGAAGTCCTTTAAAAAAAAACATCCGATTTAATTTTGTTGACAAGAGTCGGTGAACCACAATCACAGATTTGTGTCTATTTTGTTTTCATGAAATTGTTGAAATATTTTGGGAGTTTGGGGAAGACGACAAGCCAACGTGGCAAAGCAAGACATGATTTGCCAACGACTCCGTCAAGTTGACGGCAATAAAAGCTGTCTGCAAGAAAGCGCCGCTTAAAACCCAGAAAAGTCCAATGATGCAAAATATCTCATCAAACTCGTTGTGGTTCGGGCCCGCTTGGCCCGCTACGGCCGTGAGCTCGTGTCGGCGTAACCCCGGCTCGTCTCCGGGGCGCCTTCTGCTGCCGCGTCTCGGGAGAGCTGCAGATGGCGCTCTCATTTTGCTGCATGACTGCGGCGGCGAGAATCTCCCGGGAGACGACGACGACGGCGGCGGCGGCGAGCGTCGAGCGGCTGCCGTCCTTTTCTCTGCTTTCACTCGCAGAAGCCAAAGAAAACACGAGCGACGCTTCAAGCTGACACGCTTCTTGACGACTTCATTTCAACTGACATTTCTTTACGTTCCATCTTTAATGAAGAATCTCAGTTTGCAAAATAAGCCTCCAGTTGGCCTAACCAGCGATTCTTAAACCTTTTTTTTTTATCTTCCCCCTCAAAAAATCTCACAGCAAAACCTTGATCTAATGGACATCCTGCTAGCAGGAGTGTCCAAACTTTTTCATTTGAGGGCCACAAGCAGAAAATCAGAAGGACGTGAGGGCCACATATGTGATGAAGAGAAATTGTGTTTAGTCCCCAATTTTATTTTTTTTTGCATATCTAGTAAAATGCTACAGTATATAAATCAATGTATTTGTAATGAGATGTGGCAAATCCAGGTCCGGAAAGTAAAAACACTGCCACAGTTTTGCTTTAGCCGCTTGTGCTAGCTAGCTAGCGAGCTCCCTAGCTAGCTCCTCTGGTGCTCATTTAACTGCTAGGGAGCTAGCTAGCTAGCGAGCTCCCCAGCTAGCTCCTCTGGTGCTCATTTACCTGCTAGGGAGTTAGCTAGCTAACACAATAAAGGATTTGAAACAATAAACACACATTGTCAGGGTTTTTCAGGTGTGGGGACAAAATGGGGACCCAAAGGAGAGCGGACGTATAAAAAACAAACAAACAACGTGATTGACGGAAAGACATTCACGAGACAATGAGCCGCATCTGGACAAGACACGAGTGATGGGAGGGAGCTGATTGGTTAAATTTAAAGAACGGGGCGGGGACGAGAACCAAATGAGCAAACAAGACAAAAACATTTTCTGAAATAAGCTCAAATAGTCACAATTATAACAATATACTATTTCAACAATTCCTTTAGACTGGACAAATATTTTAGCTTTGATGTTGTTTCTGCACTGAAAACGCCACACCGATGAAATGAATCGTGTTCAACGTCGCCGTCGGTTGTGAACGGCTCCCGTCACACAAGTGGGCGGCACCAAAGCCCCCCGCCGTGCACACGCATCCCAAGCACGGCTGGCGTGTCGCTGCCGTGACCTTGATGGGAAGCAGGCCATATCCGTTTCCAAGGTGACGGGAGCGCCGAGTTTCACAGTCGGCCCTAATGAATATACAGCGCGGGTAATTTTGATTGAGCAGCGGCCCGCCTCGCCGATAATGACTTTGACGCTTCTTAGCGGGAATGACGACTTGATGACGATGGATTTGCTTATTTATCCGGAAATTTGCCGCATTTCCTTCCATTGAGAAGAGACAAAATTGAAAGATCATTAGCTTGACGGTGTGTCTTAAAAGCCGCAGCAATGGCCGCCATTAATCTGCCCCAAAAACTTGTGTTTTTTACTGCTGGCGAGCTCGTCAGAAAAACGGCCTTAAAAAATGAAAACAGTGAAATTGAGCGAGCCCCAGGAGACGCCATCATGGTTTATCGTGGCCCATAAAGCTTTTGGGAAGAAAAAAAAAAACGCGACTGAATATTGACAGTAGTAAAAAGCTTCAATCTGTAATGGCGGCAATCTTGTTGCCGGTGGCAACAGTACTTTCTTGCTTTTTCCAATTGTCGTCGATGCTCCTTGGTTAACATCCGTTCATGATGCTGCTGCTGAACCGGATTTTTTCACACCCAATATTTCAATCAATCAAGATGCCAACCGTGATCAACTTGACCTCTCTCTATATATATATATATATTTTTTTTTTACACCGGGTCTCATCCTCAAGCCTAAGTACAGATATCTGTTTTCAAATGTAGGCGATTAAAAAAAAAAAAAAAAATTGTCAGACAACTAAAGACTCAAATTACGGAAGCGTGGAACTGCCAATGTGGAGTAAAAAAAATTGGACTGGCGAGTACGTTGGAAAGTATTTGTGAGAACTGAAGAGGAATGAATGAAAATGCCCTCTTTGCGTGTTCCAAAAATGAAGATAGATTTAATGTAAGAAAAAAAACACCTTTGCAAAGATGATTTAATAAAAAAAGGTCAGAGATCTCTGGACAAATAACAGCCTCTAATTCATCACTTAAACAGGTGGGATTCAGAGCGTCAAATGTAGCTCTTCCGCGTGCACAATGGCTTCTTATAGTTAAAAAGACCTCCTCCTTTTCATTTATAGACTAAACATATTCTTAGTACTTTTCCGTGAGCAGATGGCGTAAACAAGGTCAGGTGTGGGTGTGTTCGGGACTGAAGGTGTTATATAGTTGAAGGACATATTAAACGACAGAACTCTTAGTACCCAGTTGCAGCTATATTCGTCTCTAGCCAAAATATATATTTTCAAGGCACTTTTCGTATTTTTTCCCCATAACAACATCTCACAAACAAGTTGAATCAAATTCACGGTGGCCGTAACTGATGGCGAAAGTGAAGAGTGTGTGTGTGTGTTATTACAAAGCAAATTCTGTTCAAGACCAAAAATGTGCGTGAGCAAAGAAAGCAAGGAATTTTGGACCAAACACTGTGTACCAGTTTAAAGTCAGATTATACTGAAAACAACACCCCTTGCTCTGCCCAGGACATAAAACATTTCGACAAGGTTAATATAAAGAATTAAAATGTTAAATGTTAAATGCTCCTGAAAAAAAAAAAAAAAAAAAAAAGAATTAAAATGTTCATAGTGTGTAACAATGGTTGATATATGAAATGGAGTATTAAAAATGTTATAATATCTATCAGAACGTATTTAAAATAAAATACTTGCAAGCACGATCAAACGCACGTAAAGGCTAAATGCTAAAAACGTAACTTTTGTTTCCCATAATGCCAGATTGTATTGACTTGTGCAAGTTGAAAAAAAATGCTATTATTTTAGCGTTTGGTCTACATTTTACCAATAAGTTTTGTTGTGTGTCATTTTCCTGATTGTTTATGTTTGCAGTGCAAGATTCCCCGTTTTGCTCCTAATGCAACGAGGTGTGCGCACGCGCAAGTCAATACGCATGGCGTGCTAGCCAAAATGCTAACTTTTTAGCATTTACTTTGCTTTGTAGCTTTTTGGTGGATTTTTTTTTTTGTCCTTGTGTCGCTACTCACTGAGCTTGGTGGCCACGATGGAGATGTTATGCCAGGCCACGCTCTCCCGGTCCAGCATCTCGTTGGTGGAGACGGTTCCCTCCGTCGGGTCGATGTCGAAGTAGCTGTCCAGGTCGCTCCTCCAGTCGATGGAGTACCTGGAAGACAACATCAAGTTGCTTTCAAGTCCGCCAATGATGATGTTTTGTCAAAGTGTTCACGACTCTTTGGGAACGCTCATTTGCAGCCGACGTGCTGACGACGGCGTATAAATTCATTCCAAAGCAATCGCTCAGCCAACGACTTTTTGAGGGCCGACGCCATCCGGAGGCCATCAATTCCTCCGCCAATCGGCAAGACGGTCCCAAAATATGTTTTGCGGACAAGCGAGCTTTCAATTGAAACGCAGTCAGCTGCTAAAAGCTCGTCTTGATGCAGAATGATGGCGTTGTCAGGCCGCGGTAAACAGCAGTTGTCGTCCTCACAAGCGCAGGCCCAAATCACAGACGCTCGTCTAATTGTGCGTGCGCAATCGAGCCGCAACATCGGAAATGGATTCACGCTTGGGGCACTTTTCGTTTTGTGTTTTTCCAGCGTCTTATTTATGCTGTTAAATCTTAAATCTAAATAAAGTTAAATCCTCCACGCAGCTTTCAGTCCACATCCTTTTCTGGAAACTTGCAGATACCGACCACACGCTGCAGTTCCAACATGACGCTGTAGGGGACCGTGTTGAGCAAGCATTTTGGAAACATTTCAACTATACTTCATATTCAGGGAAAATGTTATGAGTGTGTTTTGGATGAGGTCATTGTGATGTTGTCAGTTGCTTGTATTTGTCACTCTTATTTTGTCACATTGGCCTTAACTCCATCATGCAGAATCGAGCATGCTGGAGTTGCTGGCTGACATTTTTGTCAGTATGTCGACATTTCTTGGTCGAGGTTCCTTTGACATGTTCTTTCTTGGAGGCCATCCACATCCAGCCCTGCTCTCTGCGGTCACTTTTTATTTTTTTAGCTTCCGTGTCCTGTCTGCTTTTGGCTCCAAATTACGGACATCACAAGACAGAAATCGTCCATTTTGTTTGAGTACGATACAATTTGAAGGCCATCCCACATCCAGCCCTGCTCTCTGCGGTTACTTTGTATTTTTTCAGCTTCCGTGTCCTGTCTGCTTTTGGCTCCAAATTACGGACATCACAAGACAGAAATCGTCCATTTTGTTTGAGTACGATACAATTTGAAGGCCATCCCACATCCAGCCCTGCTCTCTGCGGTTACTTTGTATTTTTGACTTTTGTTTTTCAACTTCCGTGTCCTGTCTGCTGTTGGGTCTGAATTTCAGACCTCACATGATAGAAAAACGTGCATTTAGTTCGTTTTAGTATAATACAATTAGCTTGACACGTTTCCAAGCTTCTACTGGATTAATAACAGTTTTTTCCACTTGCTTGCATCGTGCAGACCGACTTCATTCAGATTGTGCAGCCTCGTATCTTGTCATCTATAACAAACTTTCCAATGTCAGAAAGTGTTCAAATATTGATCATAGCCCATTCAAGTTGTACTTGGGCAGTACAATCACGACATTGGGGGTGGGGGGGGGCAGGGGGGGGGGTGTCTGTGGTCCAGCACAACATGCAGTATTTGTTATTTCTCTTGAGAGCGAACTGGACTTTTTTAAGGAGGACCTCACCCGGACTTTTCTTCTTCTTCTTGTGTGGCTACTTGATCCTCTCATTCATATTCATCAATACTTTTTTTTCTTCTTGTCTTTCTTGTCTTGGAGTGGATGGACGGGGGTATGGAGGGAAGGGGGGGGGAGACGGGGGACGGGGAGGGAGGGAGGGAAGGTGGAGGAGGACAGTCTGGCTCATGTTCACAAGTGAGAGAATGATGACAGAAGCACTTCTTGCTAAGTGTTTTACAACTTTTGGTTTGCTTCCATTTTTGTTGCCGTCTGATTTAAGCCCGTCCAACTTTTTGCAATTGTGGCGGAACCACTTTGTGCCAAGGTCCAAAGAAATATTTCTTATTTCTTACAGAGGGATGGACCTAATAATAGCTTGACGCTTGTTAAAATTGTGTCTTGAAGCAATGGAAGCAAAGTGCCCTCAATTTAACTCGTTGCCAAGAAACTTTGTTGAAGTGCGTTGAGGATCTTCACTTCTTCACGTGTATTATAATTTAAACAGATTTGACATTTTAGTGAATTTATCGTTGAGCGGTGTTTGGTTTGATGATGATGTCAGTTTCTATGCAGTTGCTTTGGTCCTGCCGCTTTATTAGTCACTCAGTTACAGTAACAGTTACTATGGAGTTGCTACATTCCTCATGATGATGTTGTCAGTTGGAATGCTCCTGTGTTAGTCACTCTTATTTTATTTTGCAGTTGCTATTTGCCTTTTTTTCTGCCATAAAGAACTGTGCCTTGCCCTAGTAGGAGTTACTGAGTGAAACGTTGGTCAGCACGTCAAGGTTCCCTATCCTTACTCTTACATGCATTAACTCTTTGACTGCCAAAAACGTTATATAACGTTTAGTAAAATCATATGGAGGAGTGCCAAAGACGTTAAAAGACGTTTTTTTAAAACAGAGGTGAAACTAACCATTTTCTATTGTTGATTACTGAAAAACGGAATAAGGTAGAAACAAACTTTTTTTTTCTGATGAAAGATGAGAGTCCAATCCTTCATGGTAGTATGTGTGTTTCCATAGTCCAAACACATAATTTTCTGTGGACCTCGAAAGATCAGTCAAAAATGCTTAAATCGGCTGGCACCCACGGCATCCCTTTTCTGAAAACGTCTGGCAGTCAAAGAGTTAAGCTCTACTCTAGTTTCTGTTGTTACTTTGTATTTTTGTGCATAACAACTCTCTTTTCCCCAACTCCTGTGTCTTGTCTGCATTTGAGTCCCAAATTCGACCCCTCCGGTGACTAGCGTGCCATTTTTTTTGGATTGTCTTAGACGCAAGCTTGTTCCTCAAATAAAACCAGACGAATCAAAGAAAGTGCAGAAGTTTCTTGATTATTCCTCAACATCCAGAATCGGAAGCTTGATTCTTCCACATCAATCATTCACTTCACTGCCTACTTGTGACATGTATCGGTTAATCGTAAAACTTGTCCGGTGTCACTTGTTGGCACTTTTTCACGAGTAGCGGCAGGCAGGGCTTGTTGGCTATTCGCCGCCAATTGCGGGGGGGGTTGTGTTTCCATGAACACCGGCTGCAAATGCTTCCAACTTGGCAGAGGTCCGCTCGCTCGCTCGCTCGCTCTCTCTCTCTCGATGAACGTTATTTACGCCTCCCTTTTGAATCGTTTTGCCTGGCCGTAAATTGGCGAGGGGCGCCGTAAATGCGCCGTAACGCTTGCGAGGTCATCAAACTTTTACTCTCGTCCATCAGAGTAGAAAAGTTCCAGCAGATGTTTGCGGCCCCAGCGCCGATTCTCGATGCCAATCACGCTTTGTCGCACATCAATTTCCCGTAATTGGCGCCACCATCTCGGACGTCTCCAGTCGCGACTCGTAAACTTAACGAGATTGTTGATGGTGTTAATTGGGTCCAGAGAACAGCGCACGCTCTACTCAAGTTAACGGAGGGGAAACGCATTAAGTCGACTCTGGGTTAGCTTTTAGACCGCAAGCCGGTTCTTTGTGAGGCCAGTGTTTTTAACGCTCCTTAAAACCAGACCAGCATTCAACATCAACGCCGTTTTTTTTTTTTTTTGTCTCCCCAGACGCTGATGACGGCACGCACTGCTGCTAAATAGCGCATGCGGCGGCCTAAAAGCGCGCTCGTCTACGCTTGAGCTCTCCATTGTTTTTTACTCCGGGATGTTCGAGCGAAGACCTGCCGATGCTCCGGATGAATATTTAACACGCAGGAGACAAAGTGCAGTTTTACGAACAAGGGACCTTGCACTTTTTTTTTTTGTTGTTGTTTTTTTTTTTTTGCTGACCAAATGCCAGCTCCTTGCTTTTGTTTGGTTTTGTTTGCCGGTAAAATATTCATTAAAAAACATCTCCGGACCGCAAGATGTCCGTCATGCTCTGACGGCGCATCTCAGCAGGTTAATAGATTTGAAGAACAAAAGGTTTCTCATACATTTTTAAGACAGTCTATTGTTGCGGCACTCAGGCGGGCTGAGTTTGGGGTGGAAGGGGGGGGGGGGGGTGCACGATGGCGTGAAAGCGCGAGGGCACGGAGAGTTTAGCTTCTCGTGTCACATCCATAACGGGCCGCTGATGTTTAAACGTCTCCCCTGGTAATTACCAGAGAGAGAGCAACACTAAAGTACAAGACTTGAGCTTCGATTAAGATCCTATCGCACGAGCGGACAGTGTTTTACTTGTCGTGCTCTTTTTTTTTTTTCTCCCCCCCCCTCACACGCTCTAATCCACTTTCCGCCCAGAGTTATTTTGATGTCTAAAAAGCTGCAGCAACAACAACACAATGTGATTGCGTGGGCAAGAAGTGGCAGCTCGGTCGTCTTCAGGCCAACTTAAGTGCGAGGAAATCAGTCCGCAACAACATTCGCTTGACGTGTTGCCCAATTTTTTTTGTTCGTGCGGATCTAGCCTGGCAATCGGTTGTTTTTTTCAGCACTCAGCTGAGGAGACTGGAAGGTACTGTAACAAAAAAGGGAGCTGATTGATTTTGAGTAAAGCCGATGTCGAGTAAAGTCAAAATGATGAACTTTCATCGCTGTCGCTGTTGTTGTTCTTGTGTCCGAAGAAAAACACGAACGATTTGGAAGGTCGGCATTCAGAGTTCAAATGCTGAATCGGTTCCACGTGAGGCAGGACCCAAACGCAGGAGAGACACGGTAGGTCTTGTATACAAAAATACAAAGTAACAACAGAGAGCGGGGCTGCATTCGGACGGTGGACAGTGAAACCTCGATTGAGAAACATCACTGCCGTACGGACAAACCGACTGAGCGAGAAGCACAACTCAAAAGTACAAAGTAGCAACGGTGAGCAAGGGCTGGATCCAGAACAACATGGAAGAAATAGGATGCGAAACCCCCCACGTGCTGACAAAAGTGTCATTTAGTAACTCTCGCTAGGCTATGCACAATTCTACATGAAAGGACAAAGGCCTATATGACGAAACACAAACACAAGAGTGACAATTAACGGATGCAACTGCATAGCAACTGACAACATCTTCATCATCATCATCATAACAACACAACCGTCCGATGACCCAAGCGAGTTCCTGCACATTTTGCTCTGTGCAAGAATTCTGACATTGGAGGTCGAGTGCGCCACCAAGAACACCAAAACATTTTTAAAACCTATTTTCTAGCTTATTAACAAAATATGAAATGTTGGCCTTAATCAGCAAGTTTATGATTCCTTCTTACACCGTTTTTCCAGAAGATTATATTATTTTTACTTGATTCAATCTCATCCAATACAAAATTCTTCGGACAACAAAAACAATTATCACACATTTTTCAAAAAGCCGTTATTATTTCGGGCTCTTTTTTATGCTTCAGCAACAAAATGAAAGAGTCACTGAAAATTCTTTCAATTTTTATTTGTTTAATATTTGATGCATTACAATTATTTTTGAAAATATCAAAGACTATAGTTTAACAAAATATTTGTATTGACTTTCAAATTAGCTTCTCACGAATCAAGAAAACTTGCGAAAAAATTTATTGAGCAACGGAACACGAAGCTCAACTGGCTTTTGTCAAGTCGGCACTCCGGCAAGGTCGAGACAAGTTGAGAGCCGGCAAAGCGATGACGCCGACGTGATTGTGACGTTGCGCCGCCAACAAGGAACGCAGACATCGACGAGCAGATTACAAGACGTAAACGCTTCAATCAGGCCGCTCGGGAAGGAGAGCGGCAGTCGGGACGACAATTTGTCGCGACTGCCGTCCAATAAGGAGCTCTCGCCAATTAGCGGCGTTTGTTAAGCACTCGGTTAGCAGGCCAAAGTGCTTCGTTTGTTCTCGTCACGTCATTTACACGACTGATTGGAAATCATCCAATGACATTTTCACCCTGTTTGGATGAGTTACATACGTCGGGCCCGATTCGACATCGGCAATCAAAAAAAAAAATCTTCAGAGCTGATTATGACAATCGAGCCAATCATTGAAAAATTGCCAATGGATGAGTAAGCACTACTTTTTTTCAAATGAAGCTCCTCAACTCACACTTTTTTGACACCAGTAAATGGTTGGCCGTTATTTGCCAAGACTAAATGTTTCAAATTTGTTGCAAAGACATTCTTACACAACGACTGCATCATATTAGGGCAATTTTTTAAAATACAAAATATAGGCCCTTTTTCACCGAGAATTTTTATGATAAAAAATTTTTATTTTTATTTTTATTTTTTAAGGTGCAACGATGAATCAATTATCAACAATTATTTTTGAAAATCGATGACTCCTTTAGATATTTTTGTATGTTTTTTTAATAAAAAAATGTCCAAATGCTGGGAATTTCAGATTCTCACCTATAAATAAATATGACCCAAAAAAAAGCTGACGATTATGAAGCAAAAGAAAACATTATTTTCTGACATGTTATGAACAAAACCAGTGATTAAATCAGAATGAATTTTCGTTTGTGGATTTTCTGCACGTGCTGTTTTTTTTTAATTGTATTTAAAAATATAAAGCGATCGAAATTTCAAGGTTATACTGTATTTATAATCGAAAAAGTTGCAGTCTTAATTCTTATGCAGCCTTTTCACCTAGAAGATTATTTTTCTTTATTACAACATTTTATTTTTTTGTTTTTTCCATCGAGGCTTTTGGGCCTAATTTATTCTTATATACAAGACAATTTTTGAAATCCAATCATGAAAACAATTGTTAAAATCCCTTTATTGTTTTTATATTAGCATACTTGATTTTCATTGCTTTACTGAACTTGTTTAATTATCTTAAAGCTGAAAATTCCTCCCCGGAGTGTCTTGCGCGTAACCGCGGCAACAAAGCCGCTCGCGACGCTTGACGGGAACACTTTTGCCCGCGAAAAGGAACTTTTGGGTCCGAGTTGAAGTTCACCTGACGGGACTGCTGCCGGCGTCCAAGTCCTGCGCCGTCACCGCTCCGATGATGGTGCCCGCCGGCGTGTCCTCGTACACATCCATCACGTAGGCGGGCTTATTGAACACCGGAGGCTCGTCCACATCCAGGACGTTAATCTTCACCGTGGCCGTGTCTTTGAAGGCCCCGAAGGTCTGGAATCGGGGGTCCAGATGAGCGTTGGACGCGTCCACCTTGAAGGTGTACGCCTTCTTGCTCTCGTAGTCCAGCGGCTGCAGGACGAAAAGAGGAGAAGGAAGAGGCGGGTTCGAGTCGGGCTTATTTGTCATTCGGGGCCATTACGGTGGCCGTTACCCGCCACATCCATTTTGGAACGCTTGTTTTCGGAAGTCAGTGTCGAGATGGATGGAGCAGATCGCTGCTTGCCAAACACTTCTATACCTCGCACCCACGGAATAAATGATCACAACCCCCCCACGCAGGTCACAACAACAACAACAGCGCCCCCTGGATAGCTAGAAAACATTAGCGCCTGCCACCAATTTGTGCAGTTTTTTTTTCTTTACAAAAACCCACTCTCGCCAAACGTGACTTCACACGACCGTGACTAAAACTAAGCTACTTCATTCAATCATTTTTCAATTAATGGCAGTCGATACCTAATATTTGGGATTTTTCCTATCAACAAGTGTATCTTGTTACTAGATTTGTATTTAAAAAAAAACATTCAGAAAATGATGTGATGGTCAGGTGGGAAGATTTTCAGAAATTTGAAGAAATGACACCGAATGACCCCATTTTTGATGTCATTCCAAATTTGCTAAAAACAACAACAACATTAATGATAATGATAATAATAACAATAATATTAGGCCTACATATAGCATGTTACAGTATAAAACACAGCACAAGTGCAAGTACGCTATGTCTGCCATCTAGTGGTGAGAAGTGATATTACAATTAATGCTAATTTCCCCCAATTTTTTTTCTAGGATTATTCCATATTTACCCGACGTCTCATGGAATGTTTAGCGGCGTTTTCGCCACAAATGTTGGGGGTTTGTAAAAAAGGAAAAGAAAACTCCCATCAATCAAAAGCCGGAAGTGCTGGAAATGAATAGGGGGGGGGGGGGGCTTATGTTAGCACAAAGTCCGCAGATGGACTGTGAGTGCACTCGGGGAACCCAGATGGCGATGAGAAACCCAAGCACAGAAAGCTAAAAAAAAAAGCATTTTCACACATCGAAGCAGCACTTCAACACCAAGCTGCCGAATGACACTTCCAAAAGAAATACCTGAACTGTTGCCCCCCCCCTTCCATGCCCGCGCTCAAGTTTTCCGAGATAATGAAAAGAAGTTGACGTGTCCGTCCTTCCGGCAGCTTCTGACACGTCCGCTCAGGGTCAATTAGTGGAACGCGAACGCGCGCGGCCGACCCGCGGACGTGCGAGCGTCTTGTCAGCGGTGACACGCTTGTTCTCGCCTGCGCTCGTCTGCTGCCCTCTCATGTGAGACCGCACGCACTCGCACAACGGTCACGCTCCGCCGGCCCCGCCCGCAGTCGCACCACTCACATTCATGTTCCGTGTACATGAAATGGACTAACAAGGCGGCACCTGGGCGGCGGCGGCGGCGGCGGCGGCGGCGGGCGCTACCTGCCCGGCCCGTTTCTCAGGCAGCTTGTTTGGAAAGAACTTGAAATGGATTTTCAATGAGAGCAAAGCGATCGTTTTTGTGCGACCTCGCAACCTAACTTGTCAAAACGCAGCTTCTGCAAGATATTTCATGCTTTTTCAAGAGATCTGTCATCTGGACTTTTACTGGAGTGGGACTTTTGACAGAGCCACACTACTTGTTGGGTCACGGGCGTTTAAAAGGTGATCCAGCGTACATGACCTCAGCCAAGGCCAGAATGCTAACAAAAGCGCATCTGACACAAAAATAAACGTCTTCTCAAGTTGATCGATAACAGAAACAAATTGACGACATTCCACCAAGATTTCATGTCCATGTTGCTCGTCTGCCTTTTCTCCATTATGTGCAGACACTCGTGGCAGACAATGAGGCGCTCTAAAACGGCCACACAAGCCTAGAACGATGCAAACTGTTAAGTTGGACTTTATGTGTTCTTTTCAAACCGCTCGCTCTTCCACCTTTCCTCGCGCAACTTGCACTCACTCACAGCCAACAACAAGGCACTATCTGAAGGGAAGATGCATTTTGGGGCGATGTGAACAAAAGTTGCGCCTTTTCAGCCACGCCTCCTCTCTCTCTGAAAAACAACAGCAGCTAAACTGAAATGGTGAAAAAAGTTGAATGCTTTATTTCTATGATTGAGCGCCAAATACTTTTCCGTTTTGACGTGGAACGTAGCACGCAAACTTTCTGACTACTTTCACACTTCAACTAAACATACCGCAGTCTTGCAGCCCGCAAACTTGCTACTGGACAAAGCCACATGCTGCTTCACCAAAATATGATCTGATCCCATTTTAGCGTTGGTGAATTTTAGCTTCAGAATATCAAGCATTTTCTTTCAATTTCTTTGTGGTTTTGTTGTGGCTCAGCCGTGTCTGTCGGGGGTCGCCACCTTGAGGCACGTGACATGTCGGGCACGGTTTTCACGCCGGCGGCCCTTCCTGACGCAATCCAGCCGGCAAATAGCCCCGAGGGACACAACCGGACGCTTGACCGCGATTGGAACTCCAGTCCTCCCGTGGCCCAAGTCAGCGATCCAGTCGCATTTTTTAAACATTTTAAATCAGTGTAAATACAAGACAATGAATATATCCATTGTTAATGTGATAGAAGAAGAACAACACAACGCTCTCGGTGTCCTAAAAGTAAATTGCATCCGATGGAGGTGAGAAAGCGGCGATCCTCGGATATTCCTCCAGTCATCCGTCTTCTTGATTTTACAGTGGTCTTTTCATACCCGCGGAGCAGGTGTCCATTAAAGGACTCGAGGACAAGAAAAAAAAAAAAAAAGAAAGCGACACGCCGAGGCGAGGCCTGCCAATCTAAAAGCAATCACTGACCATCAGCTGGCGTGATTGGTTTGATTACAGCGCGGGCGGCAGATGCGAGCGCTCCAGGCTCTTGGAGACTCACTGGGGAAATGCATCAGGAAATACACTTTGTGCTTCTCCACGGCGGCGGCGGCGGCGGCGGCGGCGGTTGACGACCAGCCTCGCTTCTCAGATGCAACGGCCGCAATTTAGAGGACGCGATTGATCGCGGCCGGCATTTAAAGCTGCGACTAAATTGTCAGGACGACGACGACGTGTACTGAAAATCACGCTAGACGAGAAAGCGAAATGCGAGCACGGCGGGAAACACGTTGCGGGATCCGTTTTTGGAAGGAAGTCAGAGTGCTGCTTTGATCAAGCCAAGCCGAGACGACGACGGTTTCAAAGGCCTCGGGTCCACTAAATGACGCCCTTGAGTGCTTTTGTGCCGATTGGACTTCACTGGCTCCAAATTGAAGTGCAAGGCCATCGTGCATACGTACGTTGGGGGTTCACGACAGTCACACAACATACAGAGACGGTCATGCATCCAAAAATATTCAACTAACCAAATTTGAACCTCACCTGTGACGACGGCGTACATTTTCTTGGGGATGTACGCCTGGTGACCCGACACTGAGAGCTCAGCTAGCGGTAGCCGAGCTAGCGGTAGCCGAGCAGCGCATGCGAGGCTCAGCTCGAGCGCAGCTGGTGGGCCAGCGGGGGGGCACGCACTCTGCCTCATTAGCCGATTCACGCCCACCGTTAGCAAAAAAGAGAAGCGGCTGCTCACAGTGTGGCGCTCTCCACAACACAGGAAGATCAGCGTTCGCTTCGCCTTCTGCCCGCTAATCTTCCGCCTACAAAGCAGAAATCGCAGCTGGCCCGCTGGACCAACAACTTTTCAGGGGGTAGAACCACAAATACATTTGAACGCGGGGGGTGGGGGTGGGGGGGGGTTGGATTGTTGTTCTGTGCCGCTGGATGCTGTAATGACCAACGACAGGTTTGCTTTTCTCTTTTTTTTTTACTGCGTTGTGGAGGCGAGCTGCCGGTGGAGCTTTGAAGCTTACGTCCTTGGAAAATACACGCTGGATGTACAAACGCGACCACATAAGCTTCTTCAATCAATAAAGGAGTCAATCGAAGGATTGTCTTTTGGACAACTTCATGCATTCAAAGGCAGTTGTGAGGTTTTTCTCCTGCTCGCGCTCATACTTGAGTCAATAACTACGTTTTCACGCAAGAAGTAAATGCCGTTGGAAATGCGTGTTGGTCAAGCTGGCACATTTCTTTTTATAAGTTAACAGCAAGGAGGCAGTTTACATGCGAACGGCAAAAAAAATGTGGGCTTACCGACACGGCGGAGAAGAAGAAGAAGAAAGTGTCAAGAAAAAGTATTCCCTTCTCAAATTGTTGGGATTTTTTCCCCACTTTATAATGTTTAAGATCATCAAACTAATGTAAAGAAAGGACCAAGAACCGAAGTAAACATAAAATATGTTTTTTTAAATGGTGATTTGTTTTTAAAACATGTTTGTGGTCGCGCGATAGTCTGGGGCTGCTTTGTCTCTCCAGGACCTGGATGACTTGCTACCATTGATGGAAGCCGGAATTCAGCTTTCTACCAGAAGATTCGGACATGATGACAAGAATTGAAAAAAAAAGATCTCAGCGAGTTGAAAAAAAAAAAAAAAAAAGAAGGAAGGTTTTGGAGGACCGAGTCGATGAAATATTATTTTATTGTACATTTTTTATTTCTAAATGGGTTTATATCAATCTTTATATCCTATAAACATACCAAAAAAAACAATTAACCTTTCATTCTGTGCCATATCTGTATTGCACAGCGCCAAATATGAAGTTCATTTGTATTTGATTTGTAATAGCTTTTATTTGCTGTCCCACGAGAGGCAATCTATATTTTAAAAAGTATTTGAACGTATGAAGGAGTCCTTCCCTCGGTACGTGCGTCATTTAGCAGCGGTAACACGCGCCCAGTAGGGGGCGACGATGAGCTTGTAATTCAAACTGGCTGCGGAGGCCATGAGGGAAACATCCCAGGAAGTCGTCCTCCGACTTTTTTCCAGGCGCTTGACCTACTTTTACGCCATTGGCTGCGAGGCGAGCGGGCCGGGCGTGCACCCCGCGCTCCGATTTTCAAGCTTCTCGTTACGGTCCGAGCCTGGCGCCGACCGACGCCACCGGGAAGCGTATCCACGGCGGAATTTCCCTGCCCTTTCTCCTCGCGCTCGTGTGTCGGGTGCACATCGCAACAGCGGTCGCTTGAAATTCCAGACGTGTTCTCGCGCCCTTTGATATGCAAATGTGCACCTTCAGTGCACCGCCACTGATGCCGAATGGAGCATCCTCGCGCTTTACAATAGAACCTTAGCTACTCCGCCGCTCGCCGACTAATGTGGACCAACGAGCTAATCAAGGCTTTTGCTGTCTCTTTTTTTTTTTTTTTTTCTCTCTCAAGCGACCAACCAGCAGATGCACCAGTGAGCTTCCATTTCTCGGATGAAAATTCACTGGGAATGCAGTCAGATTAAGGTAGAGAGACGAGAGCAAAAATAATTAACAGAGAAGAATAACAGTAAACATGACATTTTGTGTATTTAAAAAAAACAACAACAAAGTCAATGAATAGTAATCGGCAGCCACCTGGCGCACTCCCTTCCCTCGTCAACATACGTACAACTCGCAATCGCTGGATGTGGTTCGTCGTCCGCCCCCTCCTCCATTGGCCGATATTTTCCCAGGCCGAATAGTTAAACAAGTCTCCTGTGGGAAACCCTGCATAGCTACGTCCTAACTCTTTGACTGCCAAAAACGTTAAATAACGTTTAGTAAAAATCCTATGGAGGAGTGCCAAAGACGTTAAAAGACGTTTGTTTCAAAACAGAGGTGAAACTAACCATTTTCTATTGTTGATTACTGAAAAACGGAATAAGGTAGAAACAAACTTTTTTTTTCTGATGAAAGATGAGAGTTCAATCTTTCATTTGGTAGTATGTGTGTTTCCATAGTCCAAACACATAATTTTCTGTGGACCTTGAAAGATCAGTCAAAATGCTTAAATCGGCTGGCACTGGCGACATCCCGTTTCTGAAAACGTCTGGCAGTCAAGTCGGTTTAGCTAAATGCTAACAAACTGTGAACAACGTCATAGACTGGCTAACACGTAGCATTGACAGTAATAGTAAATTCAACTTTGCGTCTTTAAGTCTGATCTATTCTGCCCCCTGGTGGCCAAGATGTGCTTGAATGAGTCAAACACAAAATGAACACACTCGCAAGGAGAATGGCTTACAGTGAACAAACTGCATGGTAGATAGAGCTAAAGTCAAAGCTACTGATGTTACTCACTAGGCCACGCCCATTAAAGGCATATGTCAGCACATAACTTTCAGATGAATTACCCTTCATTAAACCATTTTATTTTGACATCGTCTTTCATGATAGTTTTATTTTTACAACAGTGCCATTTTTTTAGGATGGTGTTTTTTCAATTTATTTCAATGAGAAATAGATTTCAACATCAAACAAAAAGGTAAATGTATTTTTTTTATAGCTTTAAAAAATGTTTTCAACTCGGAGAAATTCCTTTGTGTGTTCATAACATAAAATACAATTATTTGTTTTTAATTATTGGAATTCTTATAAAGTCCTTTTTTGGAATGCTCTTTGTGTACTAAGAGGTTTTTTTTTAATATTGTTTTATATTTGTTTCTGTATTGAATATGTATATTGAATATGAAGATTATGCATGAGGTGCAATCTTTTTATAAACCCGATATGAGTTTCCTGATCTCCCCTGCACAAAACATATTTCATTGTTACTAGTGTTTTTATATTGTCTTTTTTTGTCTTTGCGCGAATAAACGAAATGAAAAATGAAAAAAAAAAAAAAGAAATGAATTGATTGTGATTCCGACATGAGCGATGCGAGGATCATGCGGTGGCAAAACATCTGCAAAGACTTTGAGTGCAAATGAGAGGCGAGTCCGAGTCCGCATGAAGTCCGCATGAAGTCCGCTTTCATTGCGACTGGAGTGGCAAAAAGGCCAGCGCGGCTTCGTGGACGCAAGCGGAAAAGACTGATTTGACTTCAGCATATTGAATGTTCTCCTCGCACCTACGCCAGCCACTATGAGTGAGGAGGGGGGGGGGGGCGATAGGGGTTGGCGGTCTTGTGCCGGGGCCCGTAGGGGGGAGTCAGCATCACTCACAATCACAAGCAGGCAGATTCCATTTGTTTGCCATCCAGCACTAAACGTGTTACGCCGGGAGATTAAAGAGCGGCAGAAAAACGGCAGAAAAAATTCAATCTGTCAGCCGCGCCGCAGCGCCGTTAAATCTGCTTAGGTGCGCTATTATATATTTACAAAGACACCTTTAAATCATTAACAACATACCTGACGTGACGCCACGAATGGCGCAATGCTAAGCTAATCAACGCATTGAATTGAATGGCGCGGGTTCAAAACTGCTTACGACCAGGTTTATATTTGTTTGGACATTTTTATTTTGTTTTGAGTTTTGTGTTGGGTCATGTCGTACAAAAATATATATATTTATATAAAAAAACAACGGTATCTTGTCTGCGTTTGGGTTCGCACCTCACATGACATTTTGTTTTCCTAAATGAGTTTTCAGAGCAGGTTTGTTATTTTTTTAATGTTTCACTATAATGTTTATTAGTTTTAGCGTTATTTTTTTTTATTGAAAAAAAAAAAAACTTAAAAAAGTCAAAATTAAAAAACACTGCAAAAAAAAAAAAAAATCAATAAAAAATATTGAATTTTAAAAACAGCCATCCACAAATGAAATAAGGTAGAACATAGACTTTGAATTAGAAAACGTGCAGACCAAAATATTGCATCTAAAATTCGCTGCATCACAACCGTAATGTGTAAACGAGTAATGTCTCACTTTCTTTTTCTTTTGTTTGCCAAGTTGCTAACTTCTAAAGTGGACACCCGAGGCAGAAAAAAAAAAAAAAATCTATTGAAATATACTGTATGCTTCTTGCCAGCCTTGACTTTCTTGGTTTGCAAATTGTGAGCAATGGAGACGTGACATCCGTCCTCTTCAATTGTTACCTTCCCATGTCGTGCATCGCTGGTATCCCAAATTCCCAATTGATATGAATCCTTCTTCTCGGCACTCACTCTCTTAGGACCCGTGGTTAGAACGAAACAAGTCACATTTTCGCTTGCAACATAAAGCAAAAAAAAAAAAACGAAGTCGCGGCGCTCTTAAGAGACGTTCAGTCGCTCTATGCAGTGCGAGCTCTTAAACGGTTGCCTTGGACTTTTCCGGTTGCAGCTCGGCAAAATAATGCAGCCTCCAAATAGTAATAAATAGTAAAGTACGTTTGTGGAGTGCGCGGCTCTTTGTCGGAGCTGAACAAACGATTCCCCGTGTGGAGATAAGGAATGCAAACAGCAAAAACAACCGCTTGCATTTTTAAGACCGGTGACTCACGAGCGCAGCTTTTTAAGCGCGTCAGGTGACGGCCGGAGACGTTTCTGCCGAGGAGTCGGGTTCTGATCTTTTGAAGGATGCCAAAACAAGAACAGCGCCCAAAGTGTACCAGTTCCACACCTCGGGCCCCGAAACAGTTCAAGGAAAACGACTCAAACATTTCAAAAAGATGTTTACACACGTGTGCGACTCCTTCGAATGCTAACTAATAATGTTACAGTGGATTAAACGTTTTTTTTAATTATTTTTTTTTTTTAAATATCCAATACGGTATGTGTGAAATGTTAAACAGTTGTATTTCATTGAAGCTCAATACATTTGCATTTAATATTTAGGAACAAACAGGTTTTTTTTTTGAAAAAAATGATGTAGAAATTGTGTTTATGTGGTTTGATTACATAAATATTGTGATGTTTTCTTTCAACAAATTGAATATATACTTGGTGTGCCAAAAAACAACATTTAACAGCCCATTTTTGTGTGTTAAAAACTATTGTGCATTATATATATATATATATTTATTTTCCGTTTTTTAACATTAAGCCAATTACATTTCCTTCACCAAGTAACTGTAGCGTCTCAGATTGTGATGTTTGAAAATTCGCATTATTTGGGACACTCTTTCTATTTTGTATTTCAAGTGAATTCCCTTTGTCATCTGACTATACAGTAATCCCCCCTCCACCGCGGGGGTGGTCATGTTCCAGATTATCCCTGCCTGCAATAACTGAAATCTGCACGTTATCCATGTTTTTATGTCATTTACGGCAATTATATACATTTCAAAAATGACTGAACACAAAAATATTGTAGAGTGCAACGTGCGAGTGTACAGATTCCTCTAAACCAGCTCACAATCTACATCAATAATTATGCCCAAAGATGTACATTATAAAATGAGCCTATTGTCGGCGCTTCATGTAGCGTTAAAATTCAGGATTACAGAGCATGACAAATTATTTTTAACAAAAGCTAAACGAGCTATGCTGACGGCTTCCGGAGGGTTTCGTTCTCCTTCTTCAAAATGTCTCAGAGTAAGTTGTGGGCCAGCATCGAGCGGTCGAGAATGTCGAAGTGAGAGGCGTCAAAAGTCATCTGGATTGTAAAAGAAAGCAGCAACAAGCGTTCACGCGGTGAGAAAAAGAGCGTCAACCTGAATGGGGAGCGTTTGAACCTTTCCACGGTGAGCGAGTGAAGTCGCAGCAGAGATTTCTTTTTGGCCGAGTGCCGTGGGCAGTGCGCTGCGCTCAATAAGCTCGTCATCAGGAGAGAAAAGATTACATGGCCCAAAGAGAGACCCCACCCCCAACCCCCCACCCGACACCGCCACCGGCACCGGCCAGGGAGGAGGGACGCTCACTTTATTGTGCTGCCATCAATCACATCAGTTTGTGTCCTCGCTTGCCTCCATCACATCACACTGGACCTTTCTGAGTGCTTGCCAGTGCCCCAACCCCCCCCCCCCCCCCCGTTCCTTCCAGACAGCATTTGGACCCGCTGCCGACGCCGACGACGACTGATGCCACTTTGCATTCAGGCCATTAACACATCAACACTCTTCTCATAGTTTGCGGTAGAACCAGCACTGGATTTCGCCCACAAACTAGAACCCCAAAATGGAAGGGGTTTTCAGTCAGTAAAAAAAAAAAAAAAAGGAAGCCATTTTAGGATAAGACGGCAGAAATAACAATGACAAGTAGAATCCCAACACTACATTGAGAGGGCT